>NW_027419216.1:0-142649 GCF_009905375.1 Apium graveolens
TTAACCTTAATGTTCTTGTTTTCAGGGTCAAACCTAAGCTCTGATGCCAACTATAACACCCTCCAAATCCGGGGTACAGATTTGGGACATTATTATAACAACTACTAACTAAACCTGCACAAGTGGAATATAATATAATAATTACCCTGAACTACTACTACTCAGGATCTTTTAAGGTTAAGTATTGAAAACAAGAACTACACACTAACTTTATTACAACCCAAATAATATAATCTGTCTCAAGAACTCCCTTTGCTACAAAACTTTATTCTATCTACATTCTCACCACACAACTTTTATTCAAATCACACAAAACTTTTATTCAACCCAACAATACTATTTATCCTGTTACACCTGATCTGGTAGTTCAAAGCTCTCTTCGGGGATAGGGATGAACACTCTTGGTATGAGGGTCCCGCTGCTTGACTCACTTTTTGACTACTCGGGTCCTGAGGGTTTCATTCTCTACCTTAACTGTAAAATAATAGGAATAACAATAAAAGGGGATGAGCCAAAATTGCTCAACAAGCCTGCAACAATATATATAGTATAAATAGAGAAGAATAAATGAACCGATAATCTGTTGGTTTGAACAACCATCCGAATCTGTATAGGATAATAATTTGCCAACACTGGCGAGTGCCAAATGAACAAGACTGGAAATAATAACCAACATATGCACTATAACCTGTTAATCAGTCAGGATACAGTGCGAATCTATACCCAACTGCATAGACCCAACCAACATAAGGAGTACTCAGAAAACTATGGCCTATTAATTAAAGGTCTGGGTAAAACCCTGCCCGTATCGTAACCATCCAGTTCATGGTTTTGCATCCGGAACAATCAGAATGCTTTTGATGTATCCCAACATCAGGATATATCCGAGTATATGTAATAAGGGCAAAATATTGGAATATGAATAGGAAATTCAATAAATTGGGAGAAATCAAGAATCGAAATGAAATAGAAACAAGAATCAATAATTGTGTAACAGTGTATATGAACAAGAATTATCAAAGTATAACTGATATGGAAAAAATGGGGTATAATTCACTATTCTAAATTTAGAATAGGGGAAAACTTGCCTTGCGCGTACTTAACCTGGTTCAACTCGCCGCCTTCGGTCTCTAGTTTGATCTGCCTTGCTGACACTGAACCAATCATAGAAAGATAGTCGTTTAGATAACTTACTACATACGCGTATCTCGAATTGATTACGCAACCCTATCAATCTACCCACGCGTTTCTATCTGACTCGCATCTATGCATATATAATTACATAGCACATAAGGTTCACATAACCACGTAAATCACATAGCATAAAGCATATAATTGATTTTTGGACTTATAAATATTTTTGAAATCGATACTAGACTCATACCTATATTAACTAACCTTATCGGGTTTTATTATAATTTTTCGGGATTTATTTGACTCGATTCTACCTCTATTAGGGCGTATAAACAATTAACTAACACAAGACTACTATCTTTCGGAAGAAATTATGAATTACAATTATTTTTATTGGATTCGTTTCATTTTTCTGAGTCTGGGGATCTTCGTTTTACTCAAATCGGACTAACGGTTTAATTATTATGAATTAAATAAGATTTAATTAATTAATAATTAACTATAAATAATTAATTATAATTAAATAATCCTTAATTATATTTTTAAATAATTAATTAATAATTATTGTATTTAAAATAATTAATCCCTAATTATTAGGATTAATTACAATTTATTACAATTATTTACAAATTATTATTACTTACTCGATCAAATCGATTATTTACAAATAATCAATCGATACATTTAACTGATACGTTATTCATCGAATTAATTATCATTATTCGAATCATCTACCTCCATGAGCAACTATTCGCAACTTTCACATAACTATCGAACCATTATTATTATTACTTATACGATTAATTAATCGATTAATTATTGGTATTTAATTATTCGATACGAATAATCAGTACGACATCCTTCGAATAATTATCGCTCGATTAATAATTCTAACTTAACGAATTACTATTCGAATAAGTACGGGTTACTCGTAATATTTAACTAATTATCGAATTATTATTCGTATTATTTGATTATTTTGAATCCTTATTTATTAATTAATTACCTAATTAATAATTAATTAGATAAGTAATAAATAATTAGATAAATGATTAAATAATTAAATAAATAACTAATTTCAAATTTCTAAATTAATAAGATAATTCAGAAATTATTAATAATAATTTCCAGAATTTAAATCTAATTTTTATTAGATTTATAGAATTATTAAAATCTGATTTTTTGATTTTATAAATATAATTAATTAATTCAGAATTCAGAAACAAGAAACAGAACTGGAAATCAGGTTTTGAAGATCAAAACCGGGTCAAAACTTCCGGGTCGTCGGGTCGATAGTCGGGTCCCCAAGAACATGGGTCGACCCGCCTGAATCTGGAAAACTCCGGCCACCTGCAAGATTTTTCGGCGAGCAATTCCCAGCTTCCAGGCCATCGTTTCTTCAAGGTCTTGATTCCATTCGATTCCACGTAACTGCAGCAACACAACTCCGTCACCCTCTTCTGTCTCCGTCATCCAGGTCGTCTTCTCCGGCCAGAAACAGAGCAACGGCCGGCGAGTGACAGCAGAATCCGACGAGCTCAGTTTCCAGGGTCAAAACACAACCGTTTGATCCGTTTCTTGGTGGGTTTTCATTCAAAATCACTCCAGGAGCACAACCATATCAATAACATCGTCTAATAACTCTGGGAACAATTACTCCAGCCAAAACAAAGAAATTTCCGGCTAAATACTAAACTAACAGATTCGTACATGAAAAAGTACAAATAATATATCAAAATAAAGCTTATCACTTGTATAATCTAACCCTATAACCAAAATAACCTCAGATTCATGTAACTTCAAAAATAAATTAAAATAAAATTGTAAAAACTTGAAACTAAGAACTTCTACCTAGAACATAACTCCGATCAATTAAATAGCACAAATCAGTTGTAAACAAGTACAGGAAACTATACCAAGCATTAAAATCAACCCAGAACCCATAATCAAAAACCCCCAATTTCAGTCCAAGAACCCTAAAATACGAATTAAAAATCTAAACATCAAAACATGAAATTGATGGTATGAATAGAAAGTAGAGATCAAGAGCTTTGTTTTGGTTACTCACATGATCGATTTGGATAACAGAATCACTCTCAAATCTGCAGTTGAATTCCCTGGTTGTTCTTCCCCCACAAATATTTCTTGAATTAATTTGATTTTTAATTATAATTAACTGAATAATTAATAACAAATCTTATATTTATATTTATGAAAATAATACCCCTAAATAAAATTAAGGGTCTAATTATACATCTAATAAAAATATTTGGCCCCAATTTTTATAATATTTGAGTATTAATAATGAATTTTTAAATATCCAATAAATACAAAATTAATGCCAAAAATTTCCAAAAATTATGAATATTACAAAAATGCAATGAAAAATGATGTATGATGATTTCATGATCATATAAAAATAAGAATGTGATTTTTGTGGGGTTTTTGGTACCCGAAGGGGTCCGGAAAAGTCGTTTTTCGCGAAAAAGGTAAATTTGTAAAACGTCTAGGGGTTCAGAATAACGATATGGTAGAGGTCGTTTTTGGTAAAATAGGGCCAACGATTTTGTTTGGAAATACGGGCTCTTAAAATACGGCTTGAGCTGTACGGGTCTTGATATAAATATGTAACTTGCGATAAAACATTCAATAAATATCCAAAACACGTTCAGATCAAAACAGACAACATGTAGCATATAACGGTTAGGGTTTAATGATTCAACACAGTTAATCACATAATAATACATATAATTTATTTTTATTTTAATGTAATACAAGCGTAATTTCTCGGTCGTTACACGAAGGGTTTGTGAAACGCATGGTATCTGACAAGATGGGACCAAAATCGAATAAATGTTATTTTGTGGGATATCCTGAAGAAACTAAAGGGTATAGTTTCTATAATCCTACCGAGAACAAAGTGTTGGTTGCTCGAACCGCTGTATTTCTTTAAAGGGAGTTACTTTCAAAGAAAATTAGTGGGAGGACTATAGATCTCGATGAAGATCGAGTTGTACAAAATAATATTGAACCAGAGTTGGAAAATGGGCAGGAAGTACATCAAGATGTTCCTGCTCCGGAAACACAGGTTGTTCGTAGATCTATTAGGGCTCGTCATGAGCCAGAGAGATATTATGGATTTCTCTTGAGTCAAGATGATGATGTAATGCTCATAGATAATAATGAGCCTCTTACCTACCAAGATGCTATGAACAGTCCAAACTCCGAGAGATGGCTAGCGGCCATGAAATCCGAAATGGGATCCATGTATCAAAATAAAGTATGAACTTTAGTTGATCCACCTGAAGGGGTAAAACCTATAGGGTGCAAGTGGGTTTTCACGAAGAAAACTGACATGGATGGTAAAGTACAGACCTATAAAGTGCGACTGGTGGCAAAAGGTTTCAAACAAGTTCATGGTATAGACTATGATGAGACCTTCAATAAGTTCATGGTATAGCTGCTTACTACGACTATGAGATTTGGCAAATGGATGTCAAAACTGCTTTCTTAAATGGGAGCCTTGAAGAGGATGTATACATGATACAACATGAGGGTTTTGTCGATCCTAAGTTCGCTAAGATGGTCTGTAAGTTGCTTCGATCTATTTATGGATTGAAGCAAGCCTCAAGGGATGGAATCGTCATTTTGATGAAATAGTCAAAGAATTTGGCTGTATTCAAAATGAAGATGAACCATGTGTTTACAAGAAGGTTAGTGGGAGCC
The DNA here is from genome assembly GCF_009905375.1 of Apium graveolens. Classification (NCBI taxonomy): domain Eukaryota; kingdom Viridiplantae; phylum Streptophyta; class Magnoliopsida; order Apiales; family Apiaceae; genus Apium; species Apium graveolens. Next base: position 4,861 of record NW_027419216.1, read on the forward strand.
ACATGGCATTCCTAGTACTATATGTAGATGACATATTACTAATAGGGAATGACATACCTTCTCTACAGGCTGTTAAGACTTGGTTGGGAAATAGTTTCTCGATGAAGGACTTAGGTGATGCTACCTATATATTAGGGATCAAGATCTATAGAGATAGATCAAGGAAATTAATCGGCCTAAGTTAGAGTACATACATTGACAAAGTATTGCATCATTTCGGGATGCAAGAGGCAAAAAGAGGATATGTCCCAATGTATCATGGGATATTGATCTCAAAAGACAACTGCCCTAAATCATTAGATGAAAAGGGCCGTATGAGCAAAGTTCCATATGCTTCGGAAATTGGATCTATAATGTATGCGATGATATGTACTCGACCTGATGTTTCGTATGCCTTGAGCATGACGAACAAATACCAGTCTAATCCTGGAGAGGGTCACTGGACAGCAGTCAAGATATTCTTAAGTACTTGAAAAGGACTAAAGATTCATTCTTGGTGTATGGAGGAGATGATAAGCTGGTTGTAAAGGGTTACACTGACACCAGCTTTCAGACAGACAGAGACAATTCAGTATCTCAGTCAGGTTTTGTGTTTTGCCTTAATGGAGGTGCTGTAAGCTGGAAGAGTTCAAAGCAAGAGACAGTAGCTGATTCTACAATGGAAGCTGAGTATATTGTTGCCAGTGAAGCAGCCAAAGAGGCTGTTTGGATACAGAAATTCATAACGGGCGATCACAGATCCAGTTGATCTTTACTGTGATAATAATGGAGCCATCGAGCAGGCTAAAGAACCAAGGTCCCATTCACGGGAAAAGCATATACTTAGGAGATATCACCTCCTTCGAGAGATTAATGAAAGAGGAGATATACATATAGGTAAAGTGCATATTGATGATAATGTTGCAGACCCACTGACTAAGGCTTTGTCGCAGCAAAAGCATGAAGGTCATACTAGTTCCATGGGTATTAGATATATGGGTGATTGGCTCTAGTGCAAGTGGGAGATTGTTAGTGTTTGTACCCTAGAGACAACACTATTATGTTTATATTATGAAACATTTGGATTATTAATTCTGATTATATGGATTATCTTTAGTAATTTATTATATCTTTATTTTCTGCGATAAGATGTTAGATTAATAAATGTCCTTGGAATATGATATGTAATTTTATATCTCTAAGTACGTGACATAGAAATGAGATTATGAGAATAATATCGATATTACTAAAGATCCCTAGTCGAGTATTTATTAAGGGACAATAATAATGCATTAAGACTAGTATGAATGTTGACTGATGATCACATCTCATTGATCATAGGTATAGTGATACTAAAGTCAAAACACAGGCACATGTATATATACATGGTGCTGGAAGACCCAATGTGAGATTCTACATGTCTGTTGTGTCATAAGTAATTCTCACAGTGATAATGATGTATTGGTCCTTAGACTTGAAATCATTATATTTCTATTGAGAATTAATATACTTTGGTTGCATTAAAAGTTAATATACTTTGGGTATATTATGAATCATATGAGAAATATGAATGATCTAGAAAGGATTTAACCCTCCTATTTTAGGAGTGATATTATTGGCCTCTTGTTTGAGTTAGACTATGAAATGCATGGCCATGCTCAAATGTTGATTTGATGTTATAGTCTACTCATCGATCAATGAAACCTGGATTAAATTATGAAGAGGATGACACTTAACATGCCTCGAGTTTAATCTATAATATATGGTTAAAAGGATTCTAGTACATTGTACATTATACATAAAAGGTTTAATCGATCACCGATTTAATTATTATTTCTTGGGTAACAATGATGTAATACTAGATGCCGCTCATTGTTTATGATTTTAAATTAGATTTAAAATTGTTGCCAACATAATAATAACCTAAAGGGTCGCACAAAGAATGATTGGAGGATTATTTAATTTAAATTCGGATTTAAATTAAATGTAAGTAATTCGAATTATTTGTTATTAATTAAGTGTGACTTAATTAATTAAATAAATAGGAAATTCGAATTTAATATTAAATCCGAAATTAAGTTATTGGATGATTAAGTGAGACTTAATAATACAATAATTAGAATTTTGAATTTAATAATAATAATAATAACTCTAAAATTAAGTTTAGGGTTGGAGGCCCAATAGCTCTTGCCTATATAATATCTTTTTCTAATAGAATTAGGGTTACGCGTTTTATTTGATAAAACATAAACCCTAGCAGCTTGAAGAGGGATAGAGAGAGCAAGAAGGCGGCCTCAAGAACGTGCTAGTACACACCCATCCTCCGGACGATCATTCGTGTGGATACCTTCAAGGCGTAGATCGTTCCAGCGACGGGCTATGTGGTGATCATTCAAGACCTCCATCTTTCCATTAACGTAAAGCTTCTTAAGGTAAACATACTGAACTACGAATTAAATATTATTTTTCGCATGGATCCTGCGGAGGGTTTCGATTATTTAAGAATTAAATTTATATTTTCGTTGCGTTTATGTGCTAAAAACCCTTCAACTTTGATAGACCGTACCCCGACCTGTCACTTATGCCGACTCAATTAGATGGACTTACTTCCCGAAAGTTGGGAAAGTAATCAAATTGTTTTCTCAAAACACCAACCTCGTTGCGAATATAAAATTCACCACAGAGCCGGATCCCTCAGATTTTTTAGCGAGTATTCAAGTCCTCTTCGAAAGGAAGATATTAAATTTGAAAATGAGTTTTGGAATCCACTCTAGCCTTTAAAATCATTTTGAAGACTCGAAAATATTTTTGAAAGCATTTGGAATAAGGATGATTTGATAGAATAAATCAATTCCAAGATAATCAAAGAATATCTGAATATTATGCTATAAATAATATTCAAATAACGAATAGCTTTATCAAAGCAAATAAAGTAAAAGTTTTAAAAATAACTTTATGAAAATATTTAAGGTAAGAATGATTGACGATATCAATCATTTCTCGCATACTTGGCGAATAACGAAACAGTATTCTTTAAGAAAATAATGAATATTATTTAATAAAATAAACGAAGTCATAAGTCCTCGAATGAATATTCAAACTAATATTCACTTATAATTTAAAACTATCGAATAAACATTATTCGATTAATAGTTTTGAAAAACTATATATATATATATAATATTACTCGGGAACATCGCCTCCCGGTTTAGAAAAATGTTAACCTTTGGGTCCTCTATACTAAGGGTATACGCAAATAATGCCTATCTCTAGCATAGGTATTATGCAGTTTATAAATAATTGAATCGATAACAAGATATCAAGATTACAAAACAGGCATGCATATATATATCAACATGCTCCAATATATCGCAATATTTGCTAAAACAATCATGCACTTATCACAAGATAATGCATATACATATATACATCACAACAACAGTTATATGGGTAGAATACTGCCTGATGTTCCAGGTAGACTTAAGCTTAGATGGGTCCGGTAACCCTTATGAACAATAATAAAGCCGGAATTAGACCACAGTTGCTTAAGAAACTAGTCAAACTCACTCATGGCCCTAACGGTCGCTTACGGTCGCTTATACGCTTAATGATAGCGTTGATCGCTCTCCTACCCTCGGCTCCACTAATTTTAATAATTAACCGTTACGAATTTTAAGGCGACTCGTTTCGCAAGAACTGTACTAACTGCCTTATTCAATTGACATAATTCTCTCGTGTTTCAATTAATCATTTAAGGGTCTCAATTATGGTCTCAAAGTTACTCGAGGCTTCGGGTTTCGCTCACGAAACGCTGTTACTTAAAATGGTCGTTTCTCATCACTCCGTAACTCAGATTTAGGTGAATGACATATCAAAAAATGAGCTCGTAACATGAAACTATCTAAACATGGAAAAGTTTAGAATCTAACAGTGAGTTCACGGGTCCTAAAGTAAAGCACAAAAAATAGGTTACGGAAAATTAGGCATTATCACGGCTAGAACTTAGCGATTTCCAATATTTTTACCACTCCAAATCAATCCCTTCCAACTACAATCCATCCACAACCTTCAAGATTCAAACCTAGGCTACTGATTTTAGCGAAAACAAGCTCAAGAATATAAATCCAATTCAATATTATACCATCTCTATAATCAACTAATCTACTTAACAATCAAAGTTCAATTCAAGCTCAATCATTTAAACAACTACTCATCCATCCAAAACCATCCCAAAATTCAAGCAAACAAACTTAGTACTTAAAGGTCCAGAAGTTTTATACCTTTATTTGTGAGGGGAAATTTGCTAGAAAGCCTTAAAACCTTGATTAATCCTTATTCAGTTTGGATCTCACAAACAATCAAGAAAACACAAAGTTAGATTTTGAAGTTTCTAAAAGTCCGATTGAAATAACTGTAAAAATGAGGGTCTTACCATGCTTATTTTGGACGAGACTTGTGAACAAGAGTTGTAGGCCATATCAATACCTTCCAAAGAGCTAATAGATCATAATATTTGAGTGAGTATTGAAGGAGATATAGAAATTTGAAGTTGTTGCTCTGGTTTTGGCCGAGAGCAAAGGAAAAAGAAGTGAAGTGAAAATGTTTTTAGTTTGATTAAATGATTTGTGTGGTTTTTGTTGCTTTGGTGAAGATTAACCTTGGTTTAAACCAAGGTTATTCACTTGGCTACAAATGAATCTCACAAAATATCTAACTAACCTTGGCTTATCTCACATCGTTTCATCACCTAGTTGCCACTTGTCACAATCCCATTGTTTGATGATGTCATAGCCCCTTGGCTTCTTGAACAAGCTTGTATCTTGGTCGCATATCTGTTTTACGGTTCGCTTAACTCTCTTTCTTGTTAATTGGTTGAGGGATCATATCCCGGGATCTTATTACTTGGGCTTCCCTGAACCTTTATTAATATCTTATATTCCTTAATGGATCCTCTGCTATAATCCTTAAATAAAAATCCTTTTAATTATGTTACCTTATACTTAATCCTTTCGGTATCTGGTGGATTTTCGGGAAAAACAAAAGTGTTCGATTCCGAATTCTGACGACCTTTACATACACTCATTTACTTTATGGAATACTAATATGATCTCAGAATTTCCATAACAGTACTCCTATATAGTGTGGTATGATAATTTTGCTTAATCAGCATCAATGGCAAAAAGGTTAATATCATCAGGGTTCAAAATTTCCAAAATTTGGGGTTATTACACTTATGGCATAAGAAGTTGTCTCACTTGAATTTCAAAGCAATTAACACCCTTGGTCAAAAAGGAGTTAGTAAGAGACATGCCTAAACTGGAGTTTGCTCAAGTTGAAGTTGTGAAGCTTGTCAGAAAGGAAAAATGAAAAGATCAGTCACAAGTCAAAACTGTAAATTCTATAAGTGCATCATTGCAACTTATTCACATGGACTTGTTTGGACCTGTAAATGTCTTATCTATTTCAAGAAACAAATTTGCACTTGTGATGGTGGATGATTTCTCAAGGTATACTTGGGTAGAGTTCATGCACTCTAAGGATGAGAACTCTACACATCATAATTGAGTACATAAAGAAGATATAAAAATAGGCTGAAGATCATAACTGTGTAAAAAGATTGAGCAGTGATAATGGAACAGAATTCAGGAATGCAACATTGGGTGAATTCTGCAAAAACAAAGGGATTGTTCAAGAATTCTCAGCAGCTAGAACACCTCAACAAAATGGAGTAGTTGAAAGGAAAAACAAAACATTAGTTGAAGCTGCTAGAACAATGCTACAAGATGCCAACAAGTTTCTGGGAAGAGGCTGTTAACACTGCATGCTACACTCAAAACAGATATCTCATTAACAAGGCTCATGGCATATCACCTTACTCAATCATGTCTAAAATAAAGCCTACTGCAAAGCATCTTCATGTGTTTGGAAGCAAGTGTTACATTTTGAAAGACAACTCTGAATATATGGGAAAATTTGACTCAAAAGTTTTTGAAGCAATTTTTCTGGGATATTCACTAGAGAGAACTGCCTACAAGGTCTATGTGATAGATCAAAAGAAGATTATGGAAGCACATATGTGACTTTCGATGATGAAAAGTGTCCACAGCTTGGAATGCCTTGATGAAAATGAAGCAAAAGCCCTTGCATTTGAAAACCTCAACATTGATAGTGATTCTGATGGTGATGATGAAGTAAATGCACAACAGATGTTGAATGAAGAGATTACTGAACAGGAAAATCATGGGAATGGAAACTCATCTCAAACACCTGAATTTGATAGCACAAACTTAGGGGGAGAAAGAGAAGAAGGATCTAGCAGTCATACCAATAATGAAGAGAATGATGAAGGCACAAGTCAACAAACTCATACAAGGAAGTGGGATAGAAGTCACACTAGAGAAGCAATTATTGGTGATCCTACTGCTGGTGTGAGGACTAGAAGTGCAACTGCTAATGAGTGCCTACATGCATGCTTTCTGTCTCAAATAGAACCCAAGAAAACTGAAGAAGCTCTAAAGGATCCTGATTGGATATCCGTAATGCAAGAGGAGCTTAATCAGTTTGAAAGGAACAAAGTTTGGGAGTTAGTTCCTGCACCAAAGAATAGGAGCATATTGGAACAAAATGGGTGTTCAAGAATAAGATGGATGAAAATGGTATAGTTACCAGAAACAAAGTAAGGTTGGTGGTAAAAGGCTACTCACAAGAAGAAGGATTGATTATAATGAAACTTTTGCTCCAGTTGCAAGACTTGAAGCAATAAGGATTTTTTTAGCATTTGTTGCACATTCAAATTTTAAAGTGTAACAAATGGATGTCAAGAGTTCCTTCCTAAATGGTGAGTTAGAAGAAGAAGTTTATGTGCAACATCCACTTGGTTTTGAAGATCCAGAATTTCCAAATTTTGTGTACAAATTACTCAAGGCTCTATATGGACTAAAAACAGACACCTAGAGCATGGTATGATACATTGTTAGAATTCATACTGAAACATGTTTTACTAAAGGTACTATAGACAAAACTCTCTTCTACAAGAAATATGGTGAAGATATGATCCTAGTTCAGATTTATGTGGATGATATCATCTTTAGTTTTACCAATGAAAATCTTTGCCAAAGATTTCTAAGCTTATGCAGAGTGAGTATGAATGAGTATGATGGGAGAATTAAGTTACTTTCTTGGATTACAAGTCAGTCAAGAAGTGATAGAATCTTCATCAGCCAAACTAAGTATGTTAAGGACTTATTAAAAAAGTTGGGTATGGTCGATTGTTCACCTGCTTCTACACCTATGTCTACAACAACAAAGTTGGGATGAAGATAAAAAGGCAAGAGTGTAGATATATCAAACTATAGAGGAATGATTGGATCATTGCTTTACTTAACTGCAAGTAGACCAGACATCATGTTTACAACATGTCTATGCGCAAGATTTCAAGCCAATCCAAAGAATCACATTTGATGGCTGTAAAGAGGATTTTCAGATATTTAAAGGGAACTCCAAACTTAGGATTATGGTATCCTAAGGGAACTGGTTTTGAAGTTGTTGGCTACACAGATGCAGATTTTGCTGGATGCAGGGTTGACAAGAAGAGTACTAGTGGAAGCTATCAATTTCTTGGTTGAACAAAGACTTGTATCTTGGTACAACAAGAAACAACAATCTGTATCAACTTCTACAGCAAAGGCTGAATATATAGCTTCAGGACGTTGTTGTGCTCAAGTGCTTTGGATTAGAAATCAGCTAATGGATTATGGCCTAGTGTTACACAAAATTCGTATCATGTGTGACAATACTAGTGCTATATCTATAGTGTTAATCCATTTAATCATTCCAGAACAAAGAACATCGATGTAAGGTAGCATTTTATTAGAGAACATGCTACAAATGGTACCATTGAGCTCATTTTTGTTCCAACAGAAAACAATTAGCTGACATTTTACTAAACCTTTGGATGAAGCAACTTTCACTAGAAGTGTAGGTGAAATTGGGATGCTTAATTCTTCATCCTAAGGCAAGAACTCAGCTAATGTGTTGCAGCAGATTAATTTCCAACAAATCAAAATTAATATGAATTATAAATATTTCAGAAATCTTTGTATATATATTTTTCAAAACAAAAATTTTAACTTGAAAATTTTTAAATTCCAAGTAAACTGCACAGTTATTAATTTACATTCTTAATATGTGAAATTAACACAAGGCATAATTAAAATGATCAAAAGTATGTAGAAAACTGAGTTCTCGATAAGTCTAACTGACTTATCGACAAGTCATTTTAAGACTTCTCGAGCGAGTTCTCGATAAGTCAATATACTGACTACTCGAGTGACTTCTCGATAAGCTTTATTATGACTTATCAATAAGTCCTTGTAGAGTTCTCTAGTAGTGTTAATTCACAGAGTTCTCTAAAAGTATAATTTTTAGACTTATCAATAACTCAGAACTGAAATAATTTAATAAATTATTTTGGTAAAATATTTTGAGAAATTTATTCTAATTTTATTTTGAATTTATTCAAATAAAAGTTGGAATTAATTCAGTCCATTTTTTGGACAAACTGGGTATTTATTTGACATCTCGATAAGTCATTTCTTAGTTCTCTATAAGAGTAATTTAAAATGACTTCTCGATATGTTTTTCATTTCTTAAAATGACTTCTCGATAGGCTAATTTCCAAAGGTCTATTTCTGAGTTCTCGACAAGTCATTTGCTTTTACTATAAATACCCAGACATCTCGATACATTAAAATATGTACAACTTTCGAGATCTCAAGTGACCTAGCCCTTCAAGCCAAAACCGATTTCTCTCTCGTTTTTACTCCTTTCTCAAAAATTCTTATTACACATTCACTCTCATCAATCAACAATGGCACTCAATGTTGCAAGAGCCTCTATTCCAGAGAAAGGAACTAATTACCTTGCTTTTACTGATGCTAACCAGGCTTCTGATAGTTTCAAGGGGTTTGTGAAACTGCTTTCTGAATCTTACCTTGCAGGTGCTTTAACTGCTAACCCAGTGTTGTACCTAGATATGTTGCATGAGTTCTGGACAACAACTGTAGTGAGGACTATTATGAATGACAATTTTATATCTCTGGTGGTAACTTGCTTAGTTGGAGGCCATCAAATTGAGTTTAATGAGCAAGATGTAAATAGAGCTTTGGGGCTGCCAACTGAGAATTTGGTGGAGGTGCTAACTCCTGATGAGATGACTGAGTTTCCGGACTTCATCAATTATGGTGGAAGAATCAACTTGTCAAGCTTGAATATGACCAATCTAAGGAAGGAGTGGTCATTTCTCTTTGATTCGTGGTGAGGGCCTTGACATGCAGAAAGACAGGGTATGACAACATTTCAAGTGTGGTGCAGAAGCTGGTGTACTCAATAGCCCACAACAGACACTTGAATGTTGGTCTATTGATCCTGGAAGAACTTGCAACCAGGCTAACAATGCCCTGTCAGCTAGAGGTAAGGAAATTTTCTTTCCTAGATTTATCATGTCCACTTTAAATCATAAATTAGCAGACATACATTTGTTAAATGATATAGATAGCACAAAAAAAAGGAAATTGTAAGCAAGTGTCCAAATAATATTTGGTTCACTTACTACAAAGAATAAGGTAAATGTAAGTCTAAAAATCACTCCATTCATGTTGGGGAGGTTAGGACTTACCCTTACCCAATGCATGACATGAGGTGAGTAAAAGAAAGAGAAATGAGGTAACCCTAAAAGTTATAACAGAGAGTGGTGAGGAACAAACTGAGGCTGAGTCACCCTTGGTCAAGAGATCAAAGAAGAATAAGAAATCTGAGCTGACCACTTAAGCCACCTCTGCATTCTCCCAACAGGATACAGTTGTAAAAATGGGGACTAAACAGACTCTAGATACATCCTCTCAACAGGGTGTGTCTATTGAAAAGAGCATCCACCCCAATGTACCTTGTATAGAGTCTGCACAGCCTACACCTGAAGCAATTCAAGTGTATGGAGGGAGGTATAAGGATGGCACACACAGTGAGGGCACATCTTTTGAAGCTCCCTCATTCATTCAGGGGGAGCTTCCAACACTCACATCTGAGCAACAATCTCTTATATCTCAAATTTATTCTCTACCAACTATACTTGAATCTGATTCTCAAGTACAAGTTAAATCAAGTGACTTGGTTCAAGAAACCTTGCTCACTGTAATAACCCCAATTTTTGAGAAATTTTGAAACCCTTATGAATAGTGTTTTTGCTGAACGAGAAAACTTTTCATGCCACGCTATGTAGGGGTTCTGTTATTGATCTTATGGGATATTATTAGTACTCTATGTGGTATATAAGTGTATGTAAAGATCGTCAGAATCCAATTCCGAACACTTTGATTTTTCCCGGAAATCCACAAGATACGGAGAGAATTGAGTATAAGGTAACAGGATAAAAAGGATTTAAATTAAAGGATTATAATAGAGGATCATAAAAAGGAATTTAATGTATTGAGAAAGGTTAAGGGAACCTAAGTAATAAGATCCCGGGTATGATCCCTCGAACGATAAACGAAAATGAAAGTTAAGCGAACCGTATAACAGATCAGCGGTCATTAGGCAAACAATTAAAAGCTAATCAAAGGGATTAGTGGGGGTGATGTCATCCAACCAATAGAAAGAGGACAAAGGAGGGGTGATGACATCACAAAGTGATGTAGGCATGACATAGAAGGGAAGGAAGTGTGGTTGAATTATAACCACACAAAATCAAGGTTAATTAAGTCATTAACCAAAAACAACACAAAAAATCAACCAACCAACCAAGCAAATCATTTCATTTTCATCAAACAAAACACAAAAACCTCTTTCTTCCCAAGCTAACTCTCGGCTTCTTTCTTAAAATTTGAAGATCCAAGCTCCACCACTTACTATTTAGCAAGGTAATTATCTAAGCTTCCCCACGGATAGTTACATACTTCCTATAAGTTTAAGCTTCTAATTCCAAGCCAATCTTTTCTATAAATCAAGGAAGAAGATGGTGAATAGTAACCTTCAAGAAATAACTTTAGTTTTCTTGAATTTTTATGAAAGATTAAGGTGATACAAGCAAGGATCAAGGTTCTTTAGGCATTCAAAGCTCTTGTATTGTGTTAAAAAGCTTCAAGGAAGGTATAATCTCTTAACCAAGCTTTGTTATTGAATGTTAAGAGCATAATATGAGTATTTTAGTTCATGAGAGGCTTGATGATTGTGTATGTAGAGATTAGTGAGTTTTGGGATGTTGTTGGATTGGTAAATGTTGTTGTTTTGATTAAAAGAACTTAAGTATGATTAAAGTTAAGCTTAGGCATAAGTATGAATGATTAAATTGAATTGGTTGGGGTTGTTATGATGTTATGAGGATGGATGTTGGTTGTATGTTGGATTTGAGGTTGATTTGGAATGGGTTTTGAATGGTTTAAAATATTGGAAATCGCGTAAACATAGCCGTCGTAACGTCCGATTTTCTTTAGACTGTTTTTGTGCATAACATTAGGACCCGAGAACCCCCTGCTAGATTATGACCACTGCCATGATTAGATAGCTCATGTTACGAGCTTCGTTTTGATATGTAGTTCGTTCGATTCCGATGCACGGTTTAGGAGAAACGACCGTTTCAAGTAACGGCGTTTCGTGAACGAAACTTTTTCCCTCGCCTTACTTTGAAACATAGGTTAAAGACCAAAAAGGGTTAATTAATGTATGAAACATTTATGGTAAGTGTGTTAGGCAGTTGGTAAGACACTCGCGAAGGAATCGCTTTAAAACTCGTAAAGGTTAAATTATTAAAAATGGTGGAGCCGAGGGTACCCGAGTGACTTAAGCGAATCAGTGAGCGCAAAACAAGCGTTAGAGTCTAAGTTAGTTAAAGTATAGATTTACAAGTGATTTTTGTTTAATTCCAACTTACTTGTTGTTTATAGGTTACCAGACTCGTCCCGAGCCTTTTATCACCCCAAGTCGCTCAGGCAAGTTTTCTACCCGTTATAACTGTTGTTGTGATGTATATATGTATATGCATTATCTTGCGATAGATGCATGTTGGTTAATTAACAAATGTTGCAATATATTGAAGCATGCTGCTATGGTATATATATATGCATGCCTGTTTCGTATTCTTTCCATATATATCTGTTGATTCAGTTGACAATACCTATGCTAGAGGATAGCGGTAATTTGCATATACCCTTAGTACAGGGACCCAAAGGTAAAAATATTTTCTAAAACCGGGAGTCGAGGATCCCGAGTAGATTTTGTATATATGGATATAAATATATATATATATATATACTTATATATATATATGGTCATAGTTTTCAAAACTATTAATCGAATAAGGTTTATTCGATAACTTTAACTTTATTTTATTATTTAATATTATTTCGAATATTCATCCGAGGACTTATGACTCCTTTATTTTATTATTGAATATTATTTCGAATATTCATCTGAGGACTTATTACTCCTTTATTTTATTATTGAATATTATTTTGAATATTCATTCGAGGGCTTATGACTCTTTTATATTATTATTGGATATTACTTGGATATTCATTTGAGGATGTATGACTCCTTTATTTTATGAATATTATTTATAATATTCATTCGAGGTATTATGACTCCGCTTATTACTGCAATATATTCTTTATTTTATTAAAGAATAAGGTGTCAATAATCAAACTTATTTTCGATTATTCAAATAAAGATAATACTTTCATATAAGTATATCTTTGGTTATTTAATACTCATTTCAAGTATAAGTTTTAATACTTCTACTTCAATTATTTTATAAAGATTATTCTTTATGGGAATATTATTTAGTTAATAATATTCAGTCATTTTCTAAATATTCTGGGGACTGATTTACTTCATTAAATCAGCTTTACTCCAAACACTGTATAAAGTGTTTTCGAGTCTTCAAAATGATTTTTAAAAGTTAGAGCGGATCCCAAAACTCATTTTTATATTTAAGATCTTCCTTTTAAGGGGATTTAAATACTCGCTCAAAACCTGGGGAATCCGGCTCTGTGGTGTATTTTATATTCGCAACAAGGTTGCTGTTTTGATAAATGAATTGATTACTTGCCCAATGTTCGGGAAGTAAGCCCATCTAATTGAGTCGGCATAAGCGACAGGCTGGGGTACGGTCTATCAAAGTGTAAGTGGCTGGGTGGCAGTCCATCAACGCGTAAGAGGCCGGGTGGCGGTCCAGCACAAGGTCCTTATGTGGCCAGGGTGATGACCGGTGGGGGATTCATCCATCTACTAGTAGAAAAGGTTACTTATTGGTATCTTTACCTGATCAGCAAGATATCTGGTTTATGCCAAAATTCTTTTCCTTTCCAAAATTCATTGGATATTATAACTCTGTTCATACTTTACATGACAGAGATTTTCAGGAAATGTATGAGATATATATATATATATATATGGATATATATCAGGACTTAATGAAGTATCTCGTAACTTCATTATTTATAATGATATTTCAAAGATTGAATCTATTCAAGTCTTATCTTGTAGTCTCATCTGGGTGATGAACTTTGAAACTGATTATAACTTGAACGGTGGTAGTTCAAGTAGTATTTGGATATAAAGTATATTGGAGTATCTTGTAACTTCATTTTTTTTAAACTTATATCTAGTAAATGATTATCTTATGCATGACAAAGATTTTCAGAAAAACGTTGAGACAAGGTTAGATATATGAGATCACCTTGCAACGGTATTTTTATACAGTTATACACTGGAACTCTGTGTGTTTTATGCATGGAATATTTTGAAAAGTATATGTATATATATACTGAATATTTTGCGACTTCATCGCATTAAGATATCAAACTTGGTTCATTTCTTTTGACCAAGACTTTCATGAGTATTATGAGTAGGCTCATATATTGTAAATCATTATACATATTATTTTGGTGGGCTTGCTGCTCACCCTTGCTTTATTTCTTCATCACACAACAACAGTTAGGAAAGATGGCCAGACTCCAGCAGACCCAGCGCAAGCGCGTGGGAAGCGTCCCGCGTCTTCCCGTTGAAGTTGTAGCTGCTATAGCTGCAGAGGTAGATCTATTGTAGATCAGACCATCTACTTTTGAGAATCAATTATGTATAATTATAACTTGTGGCCGATAATGGCAATTAACTGTAAATTTATCAAGTAATCATTTTGGGTTGTAATAACTTTTAAATTGTGGATTCAAAGACTTGTACTTATTTAAATTTCATCTCTGAGACTATAACGGGTTGTGGTGTGTGTTAGTGTGGGGTCACAGCATAAGGTTATTTATTATTAATTAAGTGAAGTGATATTGTGGAAAGAAAGACCGTGACGACCCGGATCCCCGACCCCGGATCTGGGGGTGTTACAGAAATGGTATCAGAGCTAAGCGTTATAAACCTCAGAGATGATGGGACGTTAAGATAATAAGTTAACTAAGATAATAAGAACTCTTGCCAAGTTCATAGTCGGGCTACCTAACGTAGCACTGACAGTTAAAACCCTTATGGGAACCCTTATAAATATCGTGATAGGAGCGTAGTTCATTATCGTATATGGTAGCGGGACTCCGAACCCTGAGGTTGAGGAGCAACATCGCGATGATATTTTATTACTAATTGGAGATCGGATTGTGGATCCGATAGAGTGTCCTAATGTAGGACCGGATGATGTTGATATTGAGGATTTAGCGGTTGAGGATGTTGTCCTAGAAGGGATAGTTGTTGAGGAGGATCCCATGGAGGATCCTGACAAGATTGGATAAAGGACCACTGATGAATTGATGACCATGGTTTGGTCGACTACCAGAGGTAGGATTGGCCGGTCACTACCGGAGGTTCGTTCAAGTTGTAAAGATAGTAGCCCCTTTAACTCGGCTTACTCGTAAGACTGAGAAGTTCGAATGGACAGAGAAATGCGAGAACAGCTTTCAAGAACTGAAGCAGAGGTTGGTGATGGCCCTTATGCTGGCATTGCCGGATGGAAAAGGAGATTTTGTGAAGTGTAGTGACGCTTCGCACAAGGGCTTAGGGTGCGTGCTTATGCAGCACGGTAAGGTAATCGCGTACATGTCAAGACAATTAAGGTAATATGAAATTCGATATCCCCGCCCATGAGCTTAGGCTCGTGGCAATAGTTTTACCCTAAAGATTGGAGGCACTACTTGTATGGAGAGAAGTGCAAGATTTACACAAACCATAGGAGCTCTAGTACCTTTTTACGTAGAAAGAGCTCAACATACGCCAGAGGAGGCGGTTAGAGCTAATCAAGAATTATGATTAGGAGATTCTTTATCATTCAGGGAAAGCCAATGTGGTGGCTGATGCCCTTAGTAAAAGGGAGAGACTCAAGATGATAATGACTTTGGGAGGGTTGATAAGAGATTTTGAAAAAAAAATGGAAATAGATATGAAGGTAACCGGAGCCGGTACCGAAAAGCTGTTTGAGATTGCAATACAGCCCGAATTATTGGAAAGGAACATATTGTGCCAGAAAAAGTGATGAATGAAGGCAGAGAGCCAACAAATAGATATGAGATTAATACCGAGAGAGATGATAAGGGAATAATGAGGTATTCCTATAGAATTTGGGTTCCGAAAGTTCAAGAGCGTAAGGATGAGAACTTAGATGAGAGCCATAGTTTGAGGAATAAGATTTAGAGCAAACCCTGAACGTGATAGTCAGGGAGGTCGCCATCAAGATTGAAGGAACCCATGACATAATGGAGTGGAAAATGAGGATTTTAAATTAAAAGATGACCCCAATTATGGGGAGTAGGATGAAACATTTCATACTAAGGAAACAAAAAGTCGAGTAAGGAAAAGAGACCCGAGATGGTACCCCTATACGACAATTCATGGACCTGTCTATAGAGAACTTAGACTATTATCCCCAACCACCACCCTGAGGAGACAGTACGGTGAGAAATTCTTTCAGGACCTTTAAGTCGCTAAGCTCTCAGAGTTCCATGGAACAAGCTGACCCAGCCGAGGCAAGAGCCTGGCTAAAGGAAATAGAGGAATCATTTGAGATTCTAAATGATTGACGAACCACAAAGGACTGTTTTTGTCACTTACCCTCCTAAGAGAGAGGCCACCCGCTGGTGAAAGACCAAGAAAGGCACGGAGCCAGAGGTTATAATAAACTGATTAAAGTTCAGTCAATTGTTTTCAGGAAAGTACTTCCCAAAGTTATGAAGATAGTGTAATAGCTTTAGAGCCAGAACAAAGGCAGACGAGTATGATGAATTGTGAATCTAAGTTGTAAAAGTTATCAAGATTCGTTCTAAGGGCACGAATCCAGAATGACGGGATGTTGAAATCAATGCTTATGTTGTGTTGGTTCATGAAATAATGATAAGAGAAAGGAAAATAAAAAAAAGAAATTGAAGTGGAAAGGAATATAACGGCAATAGAGTTTGAGGTATGATAAGGGAGTTGGGTATGAGGAAACCCTAACGACTCGGAGCAATAGAAATAGAAAAGTATGCATTCGTCAGGATGAGGGTGATTCACCATGAGTTAAAGTTGATGGTTGAAGGCATAAGAGATATATATAGTTTACCCCCTGTAAGTTGGGAGGATTTGAGGAAACCTTGAGATAGTTCGAAGGATAAATAATGAGACGCGGATAGACTAAGGGGATAAGGAAGTAAGAAATTAGGAAAAATTGGATGAAGGAAGTGACCTTCAAGAAGGTGAAATGTAAGACCGGTGGCTTGATACCCAGAAAGGGAGACGCCAGGTATGAAAGATATCCCAACATTGAGGTGACTGTTGAGATAAACAACAAAAGTAAATAAGGAATTATTAAGAAGAAGTTCACGGTGAACACGACCAATATCTTACAGAACATCCTTGTTATCGTTACCAAATTAGGCAAGACAAGCGGATAACCGTTGTTATCTTTTGGAGGCCATATGAATTGACCTCAATTTGAATAAGGATGCTATTATGAAGTTAGGTATAGACTATCGAGGTGGGAATGCTGAATATGATAATCTATCAAGGAAATATGACTTGATTTATTCGTGGAAGGATGCAGGTACCTTTTAAAGGTGGAATTAAGGATAGAACATTGGTAACTTAAAATGAATCCTAGGGGACTGCATAAAGGTTGGCATGTCACCCTTAATAGGGACAGTATGAGTTTTGACAGTATGATTGGGAAAGGGTTAAGGTAACAACAACCTTTAAGAATCAGTGGAGAAATTTTGCAGAAGTATATAGACAATGGTTCTACTATTAGTAAATGGTATTGTGATATGCCCTGTATCTAGGGAATACAGGAGGAACGATTGAAGGATAACCTTAGAGGTTTTATAAGGAAAAAGGTAATATTCAAAATTCTCAAGAATAGAAATGTGGATAAAGGAAATATGACGTAATTATAATGATGCCAAGTGGGGCACGTGTTAAACCACGAAAAAGTATGGATCGAACCAGTAATGGTCGAAATTGTTCAGGGCAATTAGGACTTAAGAAAAAAAAATGTTGTTCTAAGTATGATTGAGAGTCAGTCTTGACAGTGATTAGCCTCTAAAGACTGAGGCAATAACTTATGGAAAAATGGTGATATATATATATTTTTTTTCTCTCTTTTTCCCATCTGATTTTAAGGAAAACATCTTCACTCAAGCAGTGATCGAAAATAAGGTAGAAAATTTATTTGGAGGTGGTTAAAATGACATTGACTGTAAGGAAATTTTACTATCAGGAAAGGCCAAAGAGGTGGCCGACACTTTAAAGGTAAGTGGATAATTATAGGCGCGTGTGCCAAAAGAATACAGTGATGATGGTTAAAAGTGTGAAAGTTGAATTATGGTTTGGAAGATTGACATTCCTTCTGATGACTGTGCAATACCCAACCGTAATAGTAGTTGGTAAAGGTTTAATTCGTGTAATCGCCAGGAACGGGCTATCTATCTTAGGAGGTACTATCTTGAGAATAATCCAGGACCATGTTTCAAAAAGGACTAAACGAACCTTTGAGTTAAGTCTTCTATTTAAGGCATATGACTAAGAATGGTATTAACCTGCTATCGTTGCTTTGATTGAAACTCTTCTGCAATTTTATCTACTTCATGTCATGAAAGTACGTCAGAGTTTGGAGCGTTCTTCATGAATTGTGATTGGTGGTTATGTTAACTCCTTAGGAGAATTAGATACGAGATGTATGGACTCCGTATGGTTAGATATTAAGATTTTATGGAAAAGTGAATGACGACAGTAGGTCAGTGGTGGACCATAGTAAGGCAACAATGATTCTGCGAGTAATGAGCTGATTACAACCATGAGAGTTGTATTGGAATGGGTGTTGAGATTGAGTACCACTAATCGGGTCGTGGTAGTGTATAAGTTATCATTGATAGACTAATTAAGTAGAGTATCTACCTAGTGAATAATTATTCTTTCTTATCAATAAGAGAGTCGTATTATTATACGAGGAAGGTTGCGGTGCGAGCATAGAATTCTAGTAACGATGATGTATAGAATGAGATCCCAGATTCGATTTTCGATGTCGAGGGAGTTTCAAAGGTGATTGTGTATAAGCTCGATGAAGAGCATGGGTCCATAGAATGATGGATGGAATAGAAATATTTAGGCATGGGAAATATGATGCTATAATACTTGATGTTGATATAAATACATATGTTTTGTTCTCCTATGACAAACCTCTATAGTTCAGAGGTAGGTTCCAAGCCAGATATTTTATGGCAGTATATTTTTCATATATACAATTCTCTTCCATTCGTTCTTTTCTCTTCTTTTCATTTCATGTAAGCTGAGAAGAACAACCCTTCCAGAAGGGGAGGTATTGCCGAATGACTATCTATCTGTGTGATAGAAGCCGAGTAGGATACCAGCTATTGTTTAATTGCTTGTCAAGTACTAAAGGCTGGCCACCTTCTGTACTAACTATGCGATATAACTAGTGTTCATGATCATAGTGATCTCTCAACAAATTCCTTTACTTCTATTTGATTGATCAAATTTTGGAAAATAGAAACAACTGAAAAAGGAGTAATAAAATTGTGATAGTATGCGGAATGGGAACACATTCGTGATACTAAGGTTGACGTGGTTATTAAAAGGTTATAGAACGTTAACGAGCAAAAGTATAACCAGTATAATATTAGGAACGGAAGGTAGTAGCGATTACGAACTGGAAAAGAATGGGTATTGAGAAGCAGAAGCTCTAATGCTAAAAGCAATAATGAGAGTCTGTGCAATAGACTTGAAAGAATTTGGAATGATCACTTAATTCGGATTGAGTTATCTTACGACAATAGATCATATATCATTATCGAGATGTCACCTTATGAGATCCTTGAGGGAAGACAATGTCGATCTCCCTTATGTTAGGATGAAGTTGTAGAGCGCAAGATGCTCGGACCCGCAGTAGTCCAAAGGACCAAGGATATGATAGATCTAATCAGAGGACGGCTGGTAGTAGCCCAAGATGGACATGATAAGTATGTTGATTTGACACGAAAGGATAAAGAGTATGAAATAGGGGACCTAGTAATGTTATAGGTATCCCTTGGAAAGGATTGATGAGGTTCGGAAAGAAAGGAAAGCTAAGTCTACAATTTGTTGGACCCTTGGATATATTAAGACGTTTGGGAAGTTAGCATATGAGCTAGCCCTAACCCCGAACATGTAGCAGGTCGTAACGTGTTTCACGTAATAATGTTAAGGGAGTGTAATTCAGATGCCAGATAAATAGAGGCATATGAGCGCATAGATATGCAACCCGACGTAACCTATATGGAGCAACCAGGAAGGGTTATAGAGTGAAAAGGAACAAGTGCTTAGGAGAAGGATTATCAAACTAGGCAGAGTTTGGTGGTAGAACCACAATGTGGAAAAATTGACTCGAGAGTTAGAAAGTGTAATGCTAAGAAAGTATCCCCATTTGTTTTCTATCTGATTCCGGGACGGAATCCTTTTAAGGAGGGGAGACTGTAATAACCCCAATTTTTGAGAAATTTTGAAACCCTTATGAATAGTGTTTTTGCTGAACGAGAAAACTTTTCATGCCACGCTATGTAGGGGTTCTGTTATTGATCTTATGGGATATTATTAGTACTCTATGTGGTATATAAGTGTATGTAAAGATCGTCAGAATCCAATTCCGAACACTTTGATTTTTCCCGGAAATCCACAAGATACGGAGAGAATTGAGTATAAGGTAACAGGATAAAAAGGATTTAAATTAAAGGATTATAATAGAGGATCATAAAAAGGAATTTAATGTATTGAGAAAGGTTAAGGGAACCTAAGTAATAAGATCCCGGGTATGATCCCTCGAACGATAAACGAAAACGAAAGTTAAGCGAACCGTATAACAGATCAGCTGTCATTAGGCAAACAATTAAAAGCTAATCAAAGGGATTAGTGGGGGTGATGTCATCCAACCAATAGAAAGAGGACAAAGGAGGGGTGATGACATCACAAAGTGATGTAGGCATGACATAGAAGGGAAGGAAGTGTGGTTGAATTATAACCACACAAAATCAAGGTTAATTAAGTCATTAACCAAAAACAACACAAAAAATCAACCAACCAAACAAATCATTTCATTTTCATCAAACAAAACACAAAAACCTCTTTCTTCCCAAGCTAACTCTCGGCTTCTTTCTTAAAATTTGAAGATCCAAGCTCCACCACTTACTATTTAGCAAGGTAATTATCTAAGCTTCCCCATGGATAGTTACATACTTCCTATAAGTTTAAGCTTCTAATTCCAAGCCAATCTTTTTCTATAAATCAAGGAAGAAGATGGTGAATAGTAACCTTCAAGAAATAACTTTAGTTTTCTTGAATTTTTATGAAAGATTAAGGTGATACAAGCAAGGATCAAGGTTCTTTAGGCATTCAAAGCTCTTGTGTTGTGTTAAAAAGCTTCAAGGAAGGTATAATCTCTTAACCAAGCTTTGTTATTGAATGTTAAGAGCATAATATGAGTATTTTAGTTCATGAGAGGCTTGATGATTGTGTATGTAGAGATTAGTGAGTTTTGGGATGTTGTTGGATTGGTAAATGTTGTTGTTTTGATTAAAAGAACTTAAGTATGATTAAAGTTAAGCTTAGGCATAAGTATGAATGATTAAATTGAATTGGTTGGGGTTGTTATGATGTGATGAGGATGGATGTTGGTTGTATGTTGGATTTGAGGTTGATTTGGAATGGGTTTTGAATGGTTTAAAATATTGGAAATCGCGTAAACATAGCCGTCGTAACATCCGATTTTCTTTAGACTGTTTTTGTGCATAACATTAGGACCCTAGAACCCCCTGCTAGATTATGACCACTGCCATGATTAGATAGCTCATGTTACGAGCTTCGTTTTGATATGTAGTTCGTTCGATTCCGATGCACGGTTTAGGAGAAACGACCGTTTCAAGTAACGGCGTTTCGTGAACGAAACTTTTTCCCTCGCCTTACTTTGAAACATAGGTTAAAGACCAAAAAGGGTTAATTAATGTATGAAACATTTATGGTAAGTGTGTTAGGCAGTTGGTAAGACACTCGCGAAGGAATCGCTTTAAAACTCGTAAAGGTTAAATTATTAAAAATGGTGGAGCCGAGGGTACCCGAGTGACTTAAGCGAATCAGTGAGCGCAAAACAAGCGTTAGAGTCTAAGTTAGTTAAAGTATAGATTTACAAGTGATTTTGGTTTAATTCCAACTTACTTGTTGTTTATAGGTTACCAGACTCGTCCCGAGCCTTTTATCACCCCAAGTCGCTCAGGCAAGTTTTCTACCCGTTATAACTGTTGTTGTGATGTATATATGTATATGCATTATCTTGCGATAGATGCATGTTGGTTAATTAGCAAATATTGCAATATATTGAAGCATGCTGCTATGGTATATATATATGCATGCCTGTTTCGTATTCTTTCCATATATATCTGTTGATTCAGTTGACAATACCTATGCTAGAGGATAGCGGTAATTTGCATATACCCTTAGTACAGGGACCCAAAGGTGAAAATATTTTCTAAAACCGGGAGTCGAGGATCCCGAGTAGATTTTGTATATATGGATATAAATATATATATATACTTATATATATATGGTCATAGTTTTCAAAACTATTAATCGAATAAGGTTTATTCGATAACTTTAACTTTATTTTATTATTGAATATTATTTCGAATATTCATCCGAGGACTTATGACTCCTTTATTTTATTATTGAATATTATTTCGAATATTCATCTGAGGACTTATGACTCCTTTATTTTATTATTGAATATTATTTTGAATATTCATTCGAGGGCTTATGACTCTTTTATATTATTATTGGATATTACTTGGATATTCATTTGAGGATGTATGACTCCTTTATTTTATGAATATTATTTATAATATTCATTCGAGGTATTATGACTCCGCTTATTACTGCAATATATTCTTTATTTTATTAAAGAATAAGGTATCAATAATCAAACTTATTTTCGATAATTCAAATAAAGATAATACTTTCATATAAGTATATCTTTGGTTATTTAATACTCGTTTCAAGTATAAGTTTTAATACTTCTACTTCAATTATTTTATAAAGATTATTCTTTATGGGAATATTATTTAATTAATAATATTCAGTCATTTTCTAAATATTTTGGGGACTGATTTACTTCATTAAATCAGCTTTACTCCAAACACTCTATAAAGTGTTTTCGAGTCTTCAAAATGATTTTTAAAAGTTAGAGCAGATCCCAAAACTCATTTTTATATTTAAGATCTTCCTTTTAAGGGGATTTAAATACTCGCTCAAAACCTGGGGAATCCGGCTCTGTGGTGTATTTTATATTCGCAACAAGGTTGCTGTTTTGATAAATGAATTGATTAATTGCCCAATGTTCGGGAAGTAAGCCCATCTAATTGAGTCGGCATAAGCGACAGGCCGGGGTACGGTCTATCAAAGTGTAAGTGGCTGGGTGGCAGTCCATCAACGCATAAGAGGCCGGGTGGCGGTCCAGCACAAGGTCCTTATGTGGCCAGGGTGATGACCGGTGGGGGATTCATCCATCTACTAGTAGAAAGGTTACTTATTGGTATCTTTGCCTGATCAGCAAGATATCTGGTTTATGCCAAAATTCTTTTCCTTTCCAAAATTCATTGGATATTATAACTCTGTTCATACTTTACATGACAGAGATTTTCAGGAAATGTATGAGGTATATATATATATATGGATATATATCAGGATTTAATGAAGTATCTCGTAACTTCATTATTTATAATGATATTTCAAAGATTGAATCTATTCAAGTCTTATCTTGTAGTCTCATCTGGGTGATGAACTTTGAAACTGATTATAACTTGAACGGTGGTAGTTCAAGTAGTATTTGGATATAAAGTATATTGGAGTATCTTGTAACTTCATTTTTTTAAACTTATATCTAGTAAATGATTATCTTATGCATGACAAAGATTTTCAGAAAAACGTTGAGACAAGGTTAGATATATGAGATCACCTTGCAACGGTATTTTTATACAGTTATACACTGGAACTCTGTGTGTTTTATGCATGGAATATTTTGAAAAGTATATATGTATATATATACTGAATATTTTGCGACTTCATCGCATTAAGATATCAAACTTGGTTCATTTCTTTTGACCAAGACTTTCATGAGTATTATGAGTAGGCTCATATATTGTAAACCATTATACATATTATTTTGGTGGGCTTGCTGCTCACCCTTGCTTTATTTCTTCATCACACAACAACAGTTAGGAAAGATGGCCAGACTCCAGCAGACCCAGCGCAAGCGCGTGGGAAGCGTCCCGCGTCTTCCCGTTGATGTTGTAGCTGATATAGCTGCAGAGGTAGATCTATTGTAGATCAGACCATCTACTTTTGAGAATCAATTATGTATAATTATAACTTGTGGCAGATAATGGCAATTAACTGTAAATTTATCAAGTAATCATTTTGGGTTGTAATAACTTTTAAATTGTGGATTCAAAGACTTGTACTTATTTAAATTTCATCTCTGAGACTATAATGGGTTGTGGTGTGTATTAGTGGGGTCACAGCATAAGGTTATTTATTATTAATTAAGTGAAGTGATATTGTGGAAAGAAAGACCGTGACGACCCGGATCCCCGACCCCGGATCTGGGGGTGTTACACTCACCACCCAGACACTTCAATTAGATGGTGAGAGGCTACTAGCTGGGGTAGAACTTGATGACACCATAAAAAATATGGGGGATTCATCAGTCTTTACTGAAGACCCCATGGAGATACTAAATGCACCTTCATGTGCAAATCAGTCTTCACAGACTGAAAGGTTTGAGGGTAGTAATCCCGAGGGGGAGCTATCTAAATTTTTTCCAATTCAATTGGAGGTTCCTCATGTAGGAACAACTCCCCTCAAAACCCTAGCAGAAATTACCTTTGCAGTTGATGCTTAGAGTAAAATTACCAATAATCCTGCTATGGGGGAGGCAAGTTTATCACATTCAAGTGACAGTGCTTTGCAAGAAGCACAAGGGTTTGAGACTGGTGCACATGACAGTAACCCAGTCAAATCCCCTCCAATAGAATTGGAGGTTCCCACTCTATGTGAGAAACAACAACTTGTCAAAACCATAGAGCAATCTGTGAGTAAAACTGTGACTACAGTCACAGGTGGTTCTGATGCTCAACCTTCTACCTCTCAATCACACATCATCTTTCAATGGCTTCAAGACACCGCAAATCAATCATCTACTATTGAAGATCTTAGAGTTGATCAACTTGGAGGCATGACTCAAATCTCTCAACAGCTACTAACATCCAATATGTCCAATCAAGACTATCAAATAATCATGCTCACCTACCAGGCCGATGTTGAAGAAAATCAAGCAAAGGTTGTTGATGAAGCTGGTCAGTATGCTAACTGTGATGCTTGGTTGGACAAGGAGTTCACAATTGAGATGGATGTTGTTTTAGCAAAATTCAGGGAGGAGTACATTACCATCTTGGGAAGCAATGCAAGATCACTCACTCCACAAGGGGTGTATGATGCCATAAATGAAGTATACAAGGCTCAAATCAAGGCTTTCCACAACTTTGGAAAAGCTCTACAAATAACATTGAATGGTCATCAAGACAAAGTAATGAAGATGATCAGAGAAAAGATGGACCAAATCATCCCTTCATAAACTGAGATAAAAAACCAATTCAAGCACTTCTCAGATCAACTGTCAAGGTATGATCTCAGTGGGATTGATAAAAGTGTAAATCAGCTCAAATAATCATTTATAGCATTGCATACAGTTATTCAAGATCATATCTCCAAATCCAATGACACAAGGTTGAAGCTGGATCAGATGCACACTGGAAGATACACTCCTTCACCTTTGGTTATGGATGAAATTCATAAATTTGTGCAAGCTACCTTTGGTCAATCTACTGCAATCTCTACCACAAGCTCTTCTTCTCAAGACATTCAAGCACTGAAAACTCAAGTAGCTTCTTTGGAAAACTCCAATGCTTCTCTCAACACTCAAGTCCAAGCTTTAACTTCTCTTTTAAAAAGCCAACAGACAGACATAAAGACCTTGGTGGACTCTCACAGGTACCTTCAAATGCAAAACTCTGTTACTTTGGGGGCCATCATGGGCAAGCTCAACATTCCTCTACCATCTCTTCCAGAATAGATAAGGCCTGAGATTCCTACTCCCCTCCTAATGCCTGCCAACAAGACTAAGGGGGAGATAGAGGCTAGGCTAGAAAGACCCAGATCATCTACTCAATAAGTCCAGGGTGCTGAAAAGAATTTAAATCAAGAAGTGGATCTTGACATGGAGAGACTTATTAGGTCTGCTGAAGGACCAAGTCTAAGCAGAGAATTTGATGAATTGCTTAAGGCCCTAAAAGCTTCTCTCAATGATAATCACTTTACATATAGAAAGGCCCTGAACAAGACAATAAACTTCTTAAGGGTGGTCATGGTGAATCAAGACAATTTTCTACAAAAGAGGATTGTGGTCAACATAAATGACTATGGGATAGACAGATGTATGCAGGTGTCCCCCAATTACCTTGTCTCTAGGAGGGCAATTGGGGTGGACATTATGATCAACAAAGTCAAAGTGTTGACTCATGAGGACACCCAACTACTAGCGCAATTGAAGAATGCACAAGTGGTTGCTTTTCCTAAAGCATATCTACAGCCAAGCAAGGGTATAACATACATCTGTCCAAACACCAAACATTTCAAACATTTCCAAATCCCTAAGCAATGTGTCATGGCCAACAAGAAACTTATCATGATTCCGAAAATTGATTTAAAATCAAAGAAGAATAAGAATAATGATGATGTAGAGATGATAAAGCTGTTGGGGAGATACTTGAGTGATGTTGAAGCCAACTTGCCTAATATTCAAATCAACAAGGATAATTTGGATGATGATGAGCAGAAGAAAGATGATCAAAATCCTTCTGGCTCAAATCCAAGTCAATCTAATAAGCCATCTGGCAGCAAGGGTGGAGATAAGAAGAATGAGGACGTCAAGAAAAATGATGAGAAAAAGAGAGCAAGTGATAGAAGGAGTAAGAGAAGACATGATGGTTTGAAACCACAACAAACCCTAAAAATCCAAACAGCTCTAGCTCAACCTTTAGCCAAAAATTTTGTGCCAATAACCTCAATCAACAAACCACTTCCAACCTCTTAACCAAAATTTATATATAAAAAAATAGCTAACTCTTTCCTGAAAATTCCAATCACCATAAGCCAGACAAATCTCAAGAAAATCGCAACCTTACCTTTAGCTAAGCCTTCACTAAAAGTTAATCTCAAATTTGTTGGGAGAAAGCCTAAGAAAGCTAAGCTTATAGAGAAAGGAGAAGTCACTGAAAGGGCCATCTGGAACTGTTTCAAGCAATCTGACTTTCTACTTTTGAATTGGTGCATCTCATATGAAGATCATTTTCAACAATTTGTTGATGAAATAGTCAGAGTCTGGGTTGTATCTCTTAGGGAAGTTAGAATTTTCTATGAAGATGGGTCCTCACCTTCCTTGGCAGTGATTTAATGGATTCTCTTTCTCCCACAAAAATTAAGAGAATAATAAGTTTTCTAAAGGACAAGGATACTGGTACAAGGGCATGTAGACCAGTTATAGATGAATGGTTGACTATAAGGGAGGAAACAAGAAAAAGAAATAAGGCTGAATCTGAAGAAAGAGTGAGGAAGTATGATGAGGAAATTGAGATGTTCATAAGAAGATCAGAAGAGCTCAAGGTCAAATGAATGAGTAGAATCTTTAAGGATGGGAAATTTCTAAACATCAAAGCTGGTGGATTCTCAAGATTTTTAGGATTGATTTAATAGACAGTGGTTATCCAAAGGTATCAAGACAAAAACATATAGAAGCTCTAAGTGGGACACCTATAATAGAAAAACTTGAGATTCTTGTTCACTTAAAGGATGTTCTTAGAGAAAAAACAGAAACAAAAACTGTCTTTACCTGATACTTATAACCATCCAAACACTGTAAATTTCCTAATGTATAAAAGTTGTAATTCTATCAAGCTTTATGTATTAATTTCATTTTCCATTTTATTTTAACTTGGGGTTAGTCTTATTAACAGGAATGAATTTGTGTTAAGCAATCTTCTCACAAATTGGGGGAGATTGTTGTGCAAGACATGCCTGTACTTTAACAAGACTAAGTTAAACTAACAACCCTAAGTAAGTTGTATTGTAATCTTAGTTTGTATTTGTACTTGTAACATTTAAAGTCTGTAAAAATGTAAAAGAGCAGATTGGAGTCTTTTTGTTTAAACAATATCAAGCCTAAAGATTCTATCTAGAAGAAGATCAAGAAGGTCATGCCTCAGAAGAATTTTGAAGAAGTTTGGAGTTGAATAAATTTGTTTGGATAAAAATATACTAAGTCAAGATCCCTGCAAGTCACAAATTTAGTGTTATAGAGAAGTCACTCGAGAACTCCAAATGACTTATCGAGAAGTCAGAAAAGCTTATAGAGAACTTTCAGAGATATCGACAAGCCAAATTGAAGACATGAAGATTGGAGATATCGACAAGTCATTTCTCCACTAGAGAACTCAGAGTTATCGACAAGTCAACATTCATTAGAGAACTCCGAGTTATCGATAAGTCAAAATTCACTAGAGAACTCTAAGTTATCGACAAGTCAAATTTGACTAGAGAACTCCGAGTTATCGATAAGTCAAAGTGAAGATATGAAGACTAGAGATCTCGACAAGCCAAATTCTCCTAGAGTGTTAGGTCCCAATATGTTTGTAGAAGGGGGGTTTAATACAAACTATACCGTTTAATCGAATAAAATGCGGAATAAAAAGGTGAAACAAAATTCAAGTTAAATAAAACTTTTATTAAACTTGAAAGGTGTTACAATAACGGTATCTGTTACAAGGGATTAATCTCAAATCAATTATTACAAATCTAGAATAAATTCGACATGAACTTTTTCTATTTTTGCAATAATTAGAATCAAATGCTAAATGCGATTTAAGATTAAGTTCTAGGGATTTTGATCCACTAGATTGTTACACAAGAACAAGATAAATAATTCTAGTGGTTTGGATTTAACTTTACAATCTAGAATTTTGATCTTGAATAAAGCAGATGAAAAATGAAATATTTTGCTTTTGTTTCTGCTGTGTTCTTGACTTGTGTGTTCTATGAAAATGATCTGCTTTATGTTGTTTAAGTTAACAAAACAATCCAGTTGAATCAGCAAGACTTTCGGCAAAACAATCAAATGAACTGGCATGACAATCCATTTGAACTGGTAGGACTTTCGGTGAGACTATCCTTTTGAACTAGCAAGACAATCCCAATAGCTAGCAAGACAATCAGAATGAACTAGCAAGACTTTCGGTATGACTATCAATTGTCATACCGATTGTCATAGTAGTTCAAATCATATTGTCTTACTGAATTATTAATAGATTTTAATCTAATAAAAATTCTGAAAATCCTTAATATTAATTCTGAATTAATTAATCAATTAATTCAATTAATCAATAAATTAATCTTTGCAGATATAATTTATTTTCTTAATTAAATTATATGACTTAATTAATTAATAGAGAATTAATACTAATCTTGAGCAGCAACCATTCTTCTGAAAATCTTCTGAAAATCACTGTCAATTATGAATCAATTCCACCACTTCAATGTTGACACTTGATGTACTGTCTGGTTCATGAGTGACTAACTTCCATGACGTTTCTTCAAGCCTTGACCTTGATACTATTGATTTTCTTCAGACTAAATCCTTGTAATAAATTGATACCCTGACGAGATCTCTGTCACTTGATTAAATCCACAATCTTGATTTATATCACTGAGGCTTGATCAATTTCTTGAGCTTCTTCCAGTGAATTAAGTCTTCAAGTCTGTAGATGAATAATGTTTCTTAACCCTTTGACAGATATTACTTTGTGAGATCTCTCTAACGATAGATCCACTATTTACTTATTACATTCTTATTTGAGTTGAGTTAAATCCTCGAATAAACAAATAGGCTATAACATATGCCTTTCAATCTCCCCCTATTTGCTTGTTAGACAATAACAACAAATACCTAGAGGATAACTCAACTAACAAATAAGAAAAAGATATAAACAGTAATGCAAAGTAAATAGTAGAAAAGTTCTGGATTATATTTAACATTTTCCAGATTCCAAAAGAAATTTATAAGTGAATACAAGATAGATGTTCCTCTAGCCTGAACATATAACTACATTAGTCTATCTTGATTCATAAAGCTCTAATCATATTACATTGAGTTTTGAGCTAATTGAATTCAGTTGTCTTCTCTTCTGACTTCACCTTCTTCTAAATCTTAAAGCAACTCCTTATCAAAGACACGATCCTTTTCTGAAGTGAAGCTTGCTGGTCTGACTGGTTGAACTCCAACTGACTTCAACTTATTCTTGAACTGATTGTACCTTTTAATATTCTTTTCACAATAAGCCTGAATCAATTCAGCAGCTTGAGTCTTCAACATGGATGAGTATCCAGCAGTTCTTAAATGATGTTCCATCCAGACCAGATGCTTAGCTGAGTAGTCTTTAAGAGATTGTGCATCTAGCTGACAGATTTGAAGACAATCAGACTTAAAGAATCTCACCTGATGAGGATTGTTGACCACTTGAGGACTAGCCCTGCTGGCAAACTCTTTGAGCCTTTCTCGAAGAACTTCATTCAATTCTGAGCTTCTTTTTACTTTGTTGAGAAGAACCCAAATCTCTGACAAAGAACGATTCTCAAACAGATAAAGTGACACCTTGAAAGATCCTTCGCTTTGACAATATACAAATATGCTCATTTCATTTAGAGATTTGTCAAAAGCAGCTGTGATCCTTGAGACTTCAGTCTTGATAGCATTCATGTACATGTCATTGTTAGGATTTGAGATTTCCAGCTTATCAAGAAGATGTAGGAACTGCCTATCATTGTTAGTGCTCAGCTGAGGCATATCAAGTACTTTCCTAACCTCATCCCATTTTTCACCAATCTCCAGCCTTACATCTCTTCTCCTTTCTTTGGCTTTAATGTCATGAAGACGTTGCTTTTCAAGAATTTCTATTCGTTCAATGCTTTTCCTCATGTCAATGATCTGGGATACCTTTTTGAGTTCAGCTTCTTTTCTTTTCAAGTCTGACTGCTGTTGCTGAAACTCTTTCTCAAAGATAGGATCCACTGTAGCTTCCTCTTCCCATTCTCCAAAATCACTTTCCTCTTCAGCTTCAAATAAACCATCTTTATCTTCCAAGACTGGTTCAGTGGGAATGTCAAAAATATCAAAGTCATCATGTTCTCCACTGTAGTAGACATCATCAGCCTTTCCTTTGTCTCCAGCAGAGGTATCTTTTTCTTTTCCCTTTCCACTACTCCCTTTCTTCTCCCCCTTAGTTGAGGGATCCTCTACTGACTTTCCTTTGGAACCTCCATGTCCTCCATCACCTCCAGAGGCTGAGCCTCCACCAGACGGCCCTTCAAAGTAAGTTCTTTGTTCTTCATTAGGGCAGTGAGAATTCTTGATCATGAAATACAAGTATTTCATCCCTTCATTGAGATGTTCCATGCCCGTTTCTATCTTTAAAAATCTGGAGGAGTCCCGTGAATGATTCATTTCAACCAGGTCTTCAAGAGAATTCATTCTTGTATGTAGAGAGCATAAGTTAGAAATGTCATCAGCTGATAAAGTTGGAGTTTCCTGAATGGATTTGAGCTTTGGTATGACAGTGGTCTTGAGATCTAAGATATCATTCCTGATGAGTGCCAGCTGATTGTTGACAGAGGTGGAAGAAGAAGACCGTTCAACCACTTGTGCTTTGAATGTTTGAGCTTCAGCTTGGCTTTTAGCAAGTTCTTCTTTTAAAGCAGCAATTTGAGCTAACAGGTTTTCAGTGTCTGTGTCTGTGTGTGCTCTCACCTGAATTTCACTCGTGTTTGGTTCACTCACCTCACGTGCTTGTGTTTCTCTCAATATAATTGCTCATGAGGAGTCTTCCTATTACTGTTCTTCTGTACCTACAATTAAAATCACCCTAGCCTCTTCAAGAGAGGTCAGTGGTGGTGCAATGGGAATTTACGAGTCCCGATCCTCAGTCAAACCTATCATTTCATATGAAATAGATGTCTGAATTGCTTCAGGGATAGATTGACCGAGTTGCCCTCCACTTTCTCCAGATAAATCTGCGAGTGGAGAATCCCGTGAGGTAGCTAGAGCTGTTGGATCTGGGAGGGGAGAAAATGACTCTATTAAAGGTGGCTGAGAGTCAGATTTTCCCTCAGAAGCATGTGACTGCTCTTCTGCCGTAACTATGGCAGGCACTGTAACCGACTCTATGTGCACTCCTCGCTCTGTATCCAGAGTAACATCTGTGGGTATGTATGGTTCCATTATGAGTAATGGAATTGTGCTTGACTCAGTACAGGATGCCATGGCCCTATGGCGAATTTCAATAGATTCATCCTGTTGAGAGGATGTTTCTAGTAACTGTTCAGTGGCCATTTCAAAGTCCATGTCCTGTTGGGAGGACAAGGATGGGCTTTCAGATGCCTCAGTAAATGTTCTTCTTTTCTTCGGAGGAGGCAGAGCTGAGGGTTCATTCACATCCACCAATACACTACTTCCTATTAACCTTCTGGGTAATATTTTAGACAGTGGGGGAGAGGTTGAGATAGGTTGTGACTCTGTGTTTGGCTGTATGACCTGGGATTGAAGCTGTGGTTCTACAACTTCATGGTCAGTCCTATCGACCACTGGGGGTCTTTCAACAGAAGTAGGAATGGAGTGAGAGTGAGGAATTACTACTTGTAATGGAAGAGCATCTGATGTTGGAGGAGCCTGGGTGGCTTGAACCACTGGAAGTTGAGCTTGCTGTTCATGACCGGGAAGATTGAAAATAGGTAAGGGAATATAAGTGGCCATGAAAGCAGATACAAGTACTGGAACTTGCATGAATTTGAAGGTTGTGTCTTGGCGGGTGTAAATCTTTTTGCTTATAGGAGGGGGTTCGGTTACTGCGGAGTTAGCAAAAAGGGCTTTATGCTCAGGTGAGAGAATATGTTCTGTTATGAGCATGAGAAAATGAGCATAGTAACACGAGACCCTACGATTTGTAGAATGATCACGTAACGCAGTAGTGAGACGTCTCAAGAGAATGGGTAAAAGTAGTTTGCTAAAATTGATCCTTTGATTGAAAACAACCGCAAGACCAATATACTGCAAAGTGGAAGTGATGTTGTGAAAGTTGGATTTAGTGCAGTTGGCAAACACTTTAGAAAGTGTATCGAAGAAAATGTCCCATTCAGACACCAAATTGGATTTTGAAAGTTTGGTTAAATTGATCACCCCCTGATAGTGAATAGCATGGAAAAAGTTTGAAATATCATTTTCAGAGGGCAAATTACAGAAATTGTCCATAGGAAAATTTAAAGCTCGATTGACGACTGTTTCATCAACCACATACTGTGTGTTTGCCACGGTGAATGAAAACGATTTAAAATCATCGGCCACAGTAGAGGTTGTGCAAATCAGTCTTAGCAGATCAATATTTAAAATCACATTTGATTTAATAGCAGAGCTAACAATCGAATGGTCATTTAAAAATCTAATCCACGGCTTAAATTTTTCTACATCACATTTATCTGGATTAAAATAACCAACCTGATTATGCGTGACAATTTGGAAATTGAGAGCCATTAAAAATATAATAAAACACACACTTTCAGAATTTTAAGAATAATATTTAAGAAAATTCGAATTAAAAAAAAATTTAATAATTCGAATTAAGTCAATTATATTCGAAAAACTTAGAAAGTAATGTATCTCGTTAAAATTCTTAACTCGCAATAACAAATCTGAAAAACCGCACAAGACACAAAATAATAATAAATAACACAAGAAAAACACACAAAACAAAACAAAAGTTAATACCCAATTATAAATAAGCAGATTTAAAGAACGAGAAAAATGATTCGAAAACGAAAAAAAATTTTGATAGAAAAAAAATTTGGCAGCACTTCCTCACTGTATGTATACACACGTATGTATATGTAACAGTGAAGTGTGCTGAGTAAAAACTCGAGCAAAAGAAATACTAATGGCGGTTGAGATGGTTCGAAGAGAGAGAGAAGAGAAATAGTTGAGTTTTGAAATGAAGAGAGAAAGAGAGACTGTTGATTTTTTTTAAAAAAAAAATAGAACTGAACTGATGAAAATAAAACAGACACAAAAATGATTAAGTAGTATAACTGGTATGACAATCCGGGATTGTCATACAGATTGTCATACCAGCTTAAAGACAGAAGAAAATAAAAGAAATAAAATTAATAAACACTAAATATATATAACTGGTATGACAATCTGATAGTCATACCGATTGTCATACCGGTATAAAATAAAAGAAAAAAAAAATATATATATATAAGGTTTATAACTGGCAAGACAATTGATAGTCATACCGATTGTCTTGCCAGTATAAAACTATACTGATAACCAAAATAACACAATTATATACTGAAATGACTTTCAGCAAGACAATTTCAATTGTCTTGCCGATTGTCATTCTGGAAATAAAACAATTATAAACAAAATTAGTATGTACATATTTATATATATATATATATACTGAAATGATTTTTAGCAAGACAATTTTAATTGTCTTGCCGATTGTCATTCCAGTAGAAAGACAATTAAATACTTACAGAAAATATTTATAAAAACAAAGACAATATTTCAGAATTAAATATTTTTATTCCAAAAATAGATTTCTGTTGAATTTTAGCAAATAAAATTCATAGAAAAATATTTTTAGAGAAAATAAAATATTCTGAGATATTTGAAATTAACAAGTAGAGTAAATAAAACAGATAAGATAATATAAATTACATAGAATTAAGCAAGAAATATGATAAAATGATAAAATAAATTTGTAAATTCATTCAAGAACAGATCTCAGATATTAACTAGATTAATCACTAAAACTATTCAACATACCCAATTTACCAACTAATCTGGTAAATGTGGATTCATCAAGTGGTTTAGTGAAAATATCTGCTATTTGTTCTTCTGTTGGAACAAAAAATAGTTCAACAGTACCATTCATGACGTGCTCTCTAATAAAATGATACCTGATGTCAATGTGCTTTGTCCTCGAGTGCTGCACAGGGTTGTTGGTGATGGCTATTGCACTTGTATTGTCACATAAAATAGGAATTTTTATTCAATACAGAGCCATAGTCTCGTAGCTGGTTCCTAATCCACAAGATCTGAGCACAGCAGCTTCCAGCAGCAATATATTCAGCCTCGGCCGTTGAGTTGGAAACTGTTTGCTGTTTCTTGCTGTACCATGAGACTAGTCTGCTACCTAGGAATTGACAACTCCCTGAGGTGCTTTTCCTATCAACAACACTTCCTGCATAATCTGAATCTGTATATCCAACAAGGTTAAAACCAGATTCTTTAGGGTACCAAATACCTAGATTTGGTGTTCCCTTAAGATATCTTAAGATTCGTTTAACAGCAACGAGATGAATATCTCTAGGATCCGCTTGGAACCTTGCACATAAGCATGTAGCATACATAATATCTGGTCTACTTGCAGTAAGATAGAGTAATGAGCCAATCATACCTCTGTAGCTTGTGACATCTACCTTAATGGAGTTTTCACATGGTCCAAGCTTGACAGTTGTAGTTGATGGAGTCCTTGCTGATGCAGAATCCTCTAGATTGTACTTTTTGAGGAGTTCCTTGAGATACTTGGATTGACAAATAAATGTTCCATCTAACCTTTGATTTACTTGTAATCCAAGAAAGAACTTCAGCTCTCCCATCATGCTCATTTCAAACTTGCTGTGCATTAACTTAGCAAATCTCTTACAGAGATTATCATTAGTAGACCCAAATATTATATCATCCACATAGACTTGGACTAATATAGTATCATTCTTATGTTTTATAGAAAAGAGAGTTTTGTCTATGACACCTCTAATAAAGCTATTTTCAATAAGAAATTCAGAGAGAGTGTCATACCATTTTCTCGGAGACTGTTTGAGTCCATAGATAGCCTTGAAAAGAAAGAAGACAAAATCCAAATGATCTGGATCTTCAAAACCAGGAGGTTTCTCTATATATACCTCTTCATCAAGCTTTCCATTCAGAAAGGCGCTCTTGACATCCATTTGATAAACTTTAAAGTTTGAGAATGCTGCGAATGCCAGAAATATCCTGATAGCCTCAAGTCTAGCCACTGGAGCATAGGTTTCATCATAATCAATGCCTTCAGCTTGAGAATACCCTTTTGCTACCAGTCTTGCCTTGTTTCTTGTAACCACACCATCTTCATCTAGTTTATTCCTGAATACCCACCTAGTACCAACAGCTTTCTTGTGTGTAGGTCTAGGTACCAGTTTCTAGACTTGTTGACTTTCAAACTGATTGAGCTCATCTTGCATAGCAATCACCCAATCTGGATCAGTTAGTGCTTCTTCAATCTTCTTAGGTTCCATCTCAGAAAGAAATCCTGAGAACAGACATTCATTTTGAGTAGCACGTCTAGTTCTGACTCCAACATCTGGATCACCAATTATCAACTCAAAAGAATGAGCTTTATTCCAGACAGTCTGTCTTGGAAGATTTGATCTTGATGATTCGCCTTGAAATTCATTGGGATGTTGTGTCCTACTAGATGATCCTTCAGCATCTCCCCCTGAGTTGTTGCCATGTTGACTTGAAGATTCTCCATCAGTAGCAGTGGTATCTCCATTGTTGCCAAAGTTTCCATCACCATTACCTTGAGTATCATCATGATTAACAGGTTCTTCACCAGCAACAATCTCAGGTTCTTGACCATGTTCTGATTCTGAATCTGACATATCATCAAACTTTAGTTTCTCAGAAGGATCTTCAGTTTGGATACTAGGGAGTTTAGTGTCATCAAATGTAACATTGACACTTTCAGTTACTTTGTGTTGATCAATGATATACACTCTGTATGATCTTCTTCCATATCCAACAAAAATACCCTCATATGCCTTTGCCTCGAATTTACCACGACGATCATCTCCATCCTTGAGCACGAAGCATCTGGCACCAAATACATGAAAGTATTTGATAGAAGGTTTCTTTTCATTCAAAATCTCATAAGGAGTTTTCATGAAGTCTTTGTTGATTAGAGTTCGATTCTGAGTATAACATGCAGTATTGACAGCTTCAGCCCAAAAGTACATTGGAAGACCTGATTCACTTAACATCATTCTTGCAGCTTCAATCAATGTATGATTCTTCCTTTCTACCACTCCATTTTGCTGAGGGGTTCTAGGAGCTGAAAATTGTCTGGTAATCCCTTTGTCTGTACAGAATCCATTGAGAAGTGAATTCTTGAATTCTGTTCCATTATCTGACCTTATTGCTCTAACAGGGACATTAGAATCTAACTCAATCATCTTGATATGATCAATCACAACTTGTGGTGTTTCATCCTTAGAGTGAAGAAATAAAACCCACGTATACTTGGATAGTCATCAACTATCACAAGACAGTAACACTTCTTTGACATCGAAAGGACATTAACTGGTCCAAATAAATCCATGTGCAATAATTGCAAAACACCAGTTATGGAAGATGTGTCAGTGCTTCTGTGACTTGCTTTCTTTGACTTTCCTTTCTGGCAAGCCTCACATAGTCCTTCTGGGGAGAATTCCAGCTGAGGCAGACCTCTGACCAATTCTCTTTTGACAAGAGAATTCATTGTTTTGAAATTGAGATGAGAAAGTCTCTTGTGCCATAGCCAACTCTCATCTGACGATGCCTTTGCATAGAAACAATTGACTTCAGGATTGCTTCCAGAGTTCATGTCAGCTACGAACAGATTTCCTTTCCGGATTCCCATCAAGGAGGGTTTTTCACTTTTCTTGTGCAGAATCTGACACTTTAGCTTGTCGAATAAAACATTGTAGCCGTTGTCACAGAACTGACTAATGCTAAGCAGATTGTGTTCAAGTCCTTGCACAATATACACATTTTCAATGATGACATTTCCAGCTAGCAAATAGCCATATCCCTCCGTTAAACCTTTGCTGTTATCTCCAAAGGTAACCACTGGGCCAGCTTTCTCAACCACATTTGATAGCAGGGCTCTATCTCCGGTCATATGTCTTGACGATCCGCTGTCAAGAATCCACACTATCGGTTGTACCTGTTTAATGCCCTGCAATACAGATGGATTAGACCTTCTTCGGAACCCAAGCTTGGCTGGGTCCGGCATATTTGTAAAATTGGCCTTTATCAGGCAAAACAACATTCTTAATTTTAATATTCTCAACTTTCTCAATGACTGGACATTTGACCTTGTGAACAGCCTTGACAAATTTCTGTTTAGGCTTAGGCACAAATGTCTCCTTTCTAGCTTTAGGAGGACTAGCAGTCTTAGACCTATCATGCTTTCTATTATTCACATGCTGACGAGGAGTAGTCTTATCATTAGAAACATGCTTACCATTAAAATAAGCATACATCAGATTAAAAGCACAAGACATACAATCAGGAACACCACATGCTTTATGAGAGGGATTAACAATAGGCAACTTATGCATGGTAGACATGGCATTTGTGTTATCCAACTCATGTGTGTCTGAGTTAGTCTCAGTTGCTTTCACAACCTTGACTGGAACTTTTGACACACTTGACTTGGAGACAGCTTTCTCATTAGCATTATCTTCAGCACAGATTTCTTCTTGAATAATAAATGAGGTTCATCAAATGGTTCAGCAATTGATTCTTTATAGAGGGGTTCATCAACACCCTTAAGCACATGTGGTACTTCCCTGCCTTTAGCACAAACATGAGGAGGGGAGTTTATGCCTAATTTTCCAATAGCAGCATTGTAATCATAACCTATTCCAGATGTTTGATTAACAGCTTGCTTATTGTAAAACTCTTTGGACTTCAAACAAGAATTAAAGTAAGTTTTAACCTTAGCCTCAAGACCGTTGATCTTGTCTTTGAGAATAGTTTCAAGTTGTCTATAACAGTCAACTCTATTCTCTAGAAAAGATACTTGTTCTTTTAATTTATCTTGATTAATGTGCACAAGTCTTAATTCATTGACCTCTTTCTCAAGGTCTTTGATTTGTTGATTTAACAATTCATTATCACGACGAGCACAATCTAAGGAACCTCCTAGATGATAAACTAATTCAGCATCAGTAAATTTTACCTCTTTTTCTTGACGATGAGGTGTTTGCATCACTAGCCATGAGAGCAAGATTCCCAACTTCTTCATCTTCACTGTCAGTATCATCCCAGCTTCTTTCCTTTGCCAGGTAAGCCCTTTCAGATTTACTCTTCTGATTAGAATCGTAAGAGTTCTTCCTAACTTGTTTTGGCTTCCTGCATTCTGTGGCAAAGTGTCCCAACTCATTGCAGTTGAAGCATCGAATGGTGCTTCGATCAACCATCCCTGTTTTATACCCACCACTGCTGATGTTAGAGGATGAAAATCCACCTTTCTGGAATCTGTTGTAGTTGGACTTGTACTTGAACTTGGGATTCCTTTTGAATCTGACATTTGAGAATCTCTTGACAATCAGGGCCATTGACTCATCCTCCAATTGCTCCAGTTCTTCCAAGGAATAAAAATCATCTCCTGATTGATTTGTAGTAGGAGGATCAAATTCTGCTACTATCACATTTTCTTCAACCTTGGAAGACTGTACCATTCTTTCTGATTGTTGAGATTGTTGTTGATATTGTGGTTGTTGTTGTTGTTCATCAGCTACTAGAGCAGTAGACGTGCTGACCACTCTTTCTTTTCCGTAAACTTCCTTCTGCTGAATCTGCTCCAACTCATAAGTCTTTAACACACCATAGAGCCTTTCCAAAGAAATCTCACTCAGATCTCTTGCTTCTCTTATGGCAGTGATTCTATGTTCGAGATGAGTTGGCAGTGTTAAAAGGAACTTTTTGTTGACCTCCCTGATGGAATAGTATTTACCATTAATGTTCAGGTTGTTGATCAATGCATTGTACCTCTCAAACACTTCAGTGATTCCTTCTCCTGGATTGGATTTAAAGTATTCATACTCAGAGGTTAGGATTTCTAATTTGTTCTCCCTAACTTCCTCTGTGCCTTCATTAATAACCTCAATAGTTTCCCAGATATGTTTGGAATCTTTACAATTCATCACATGTCTATTCATCAAGGGATCAAGGGAATCTACTAAAATTAATTGAAGGCTAGCATCCAGGGAGGCTTCTTCTTTTTCAGCAGGAGAAAAATCCTCAGGATCTTTCACATAAGTTCTTGTTTTGGTAATCACCACATCATTTTCTATTACCTCTGGTTCAATAACCATCGGAATTTTAGGACCCTTCTTTAACACTTCCAGATATTTGGGATTAGCAACTTGTAAAAACAATAGCATCTTCTTCTTCCACATGATATAATTTCTTTATCAAATAGTGGAATTTTAACGGTTCTAACTTTTTGTGAAGTCATTATGAATTTTTGAATAAATAAAAATTCAAGGAGTGAAAGAAACACAAAAGTCTAGGATCTTGATTTGTTCGTTAATCAGAAGGCTCTGATACCAATTGTTAGGTCCCAATATGTTTGTAGAAGGGGGGTTGAATACAAACTATACCGTTTAATCGAATAAAATGCGGAATAAAAAGGTGAAACAAAATTCAAGTTAAATAAAACTTTTATTAAACTTGAAATATGTTACAACAACGGTATCTGTTACAAGGGATTAATCTCAAATCAATTATTACAAATCTAGAATAAATTCGACATGAACTTTTTCTATTTTTGCAATAATTAGAATCAAATGCTAAATGCGATTTGAGATTAAGTTCTAGGGATTTTGATCCGCTAGATTGTTACACAAGAACAAGATAAATAATTCTAGTGGTTTGGATTTAACTTTACAATCTAGAATTTTGATCTTGAATAAAGGAGATGAAAAATGAAATGTTTTGCTTTTGTTTCTGCTGTGTTCTTGACTTGTGTGTTCTATGAAAATGATCTGCTTTCTGTTGTTTAAGTAAACAAAACAATCCAGTTGAATCAGCAAGACTTTCGGCAAGACAATCAAATGAACTGGCATGACAATCCATTTGAACTGGTAGGATTTTCGGTGAGACTATCCTTTTGAACTAGCAAGACAATCCCAATAGCTAGCAAGACAATCAGAATGAACTAGCAAGACTTTCGGTATGACTATCAATTGTCATACCGATTGTCATAGTAGTTCAAATCATTTTGTCTTACTGAATTATTAATAGATTTTAATCTAATAAAAATTCTGAAAATCTTTAATATTAATTCTGAATTAATTAATCAATTAATTCAATTAATCAATAAATTAATCTTTACAGATATAATTTATTTTCTTAATTAAATTATATGACTTAATTAATTAGTAGAGAATTAATACTAATCTTGAGCAGCAACCATTCTTCTGAAAATCACTGTCAATTATGAATCAATTCCACCACTTCAATGTTGACACTCGATGTACTGTCTGGTTCATGAGTGACTAACTTCCGTGACGTTTCTTCAAGCCTTGACCTTGATACTCTTGATTTTCTTCAGACTAAATCCTTGTAATTAATTGATACCCTGACGAGATCTCTGTCACTTGATTAAATCCACAATCTTGATTTATATCACTGAGGCTTGATCAATTTCTTGAGCTTCTTCCAGTGAATTAAGTATTCAAGTCTGTAGATGAATAATGTTTCTTAACCCTATGACAGATGTGACTTTGTGAGATCTCTCTGACGATAGATCCACTATTTACTTATTACATTCTTATTTGAGTTGAGTTAAATCCTCGAATAAACAAATAGGCTATAATATATGCCTTTCATATAGAGAACTCAGAGATCTCTACAAGTCAAATTGACTAGGGAGCACTAGAGATCTTGATAAGCCAATATACTTATCGAGATGTCAAGTTCTCTATAGGCCA
The DNA here is from genome assembly GCF_009905375.1 of Apium graveolens. Classification (NCBI taxonomy): domain Eukaryota; kingdom Viridiplantae; phylum Streptophyta; class Magnoliopsida; order Apiales; family Apiaceae; genus Apium; species Apium graveolens. The sequence continues at coordinate 46,354 of NW_027419216.1, forward strand.
AAATGGAGATCTCGAGGTAAAATCTCAAAGTACAAAATTGCAGACCAGTTCAATATCCAAGATTCACAATCAACAAATAATCCAAACAGCTGGATTGACAAGTCTCTAAAAAGCAGCTTGAAGGATGTGTAAGATCAATTGTGAACATTAACTAACAAAGGAAGATCAAAGTAAACATAGGATGCTAAGATATGCTAAGCCAGAAATAGAAGATACACTTTTCTTAAAATGGAAATGACAAGTGACTGTTTACTAAAGCTAATAGCATGTCTTATTGTACACTGTTTAAACCAGCAGTTAACTGAATTATAAAGTTAACACTGGTCCTTTAGTTAAAAAAACATTTGAGATAGAAAATCTTGTAACTCTCTCAAGGAGAAGCTAAGCTCTTTATCAACAAAGAGCCTAGAAATTTTGTAGCAAAATATTCTTAATATTAATATAAAATTAAGTGAGGTTTGAAATGATATGTGTTCTTTATTATTGCATGTTTAATTTCTGCAGTAACATATTTCACTACAAGATTTAATTTACTTTGTTCAACCATAAAAAGCTCAAGAAAAACATAAAAACAGTAAAACACATTCACCCCCTCTATGTGTTATTCATTTCCTAACAGGATTCGTATAATAAGCATGAACAATTATGCAAATAATTATGGCCTATATGAACAATTATGCAAAATTATGCAATATGATTCCTATATGAACACGACTCTACTACTACTAATCCTTAAATTACCACCCCCAAACTTAAAATATTCAATAACCCCATTGAAGGCAATAATAAGGATAACAAAGGCATACCTAACTGTCGGCAGGATTACCCTCCTCGGGTGGAGAATCAGGAGGCGGATACACTGTGCTAGCTCCAAAAATTGGCCAATCAATCTCGACACTAGTGGCTCGGAAAGCAGTACCTAGAGCCTGTGTCAAGTCCTCTGTAAAACGGCGGTAAATGTCATGCATAGCATCCATACGCGAGTTAACCACCTGACTAAGCATCACCAAGACTAGACCTATCAACTGTCTTTTACGCATGAGACGATCTAGTAGCTGCCTGCTGTGCACGAGAAAAACCGGGAGGGTCCAGATGGCCACCCTCTAAATCATCAATAATATAGCCCAACCCATTCTCATGGGGCCAACCGCCGTCCCATTCCTCCATCCGAGAAATGGTAGAACCTTCAATAGGGGCACTCGGCATCTACAACTGCTCATGCTCAGACCACCTAACACCCACAGATGTGCATAATTTAGTAACAATAGAGGCATAAAGAATCACCCATATCGTCCCCCCTCACAGAAATCAAAGCATGCTCTGATGAATGACATAACCAAGATCAACATACTCCTCATTCAGAATCCCCCACAAGAGTATGGCACGGTCCACAATGACCTCATACGAATGCGAAGAAGGCATTATATTAGCACACAGAAACAAATTCCATGCCATCACATACCTATTCATGGCAGAAGCAGGGAAGGTAAGTGGCTCAGTTGTACCCACCTTCTATTTCCATTCCGTTCCTGGAATACATAGCTCCTCCAAGATATAGTCCAAATCCAAATCAGCCCGGGTCTTGTGCACCCAATCATCAGCACCCCTAGGCTTCGTAGGTTGATGCAAAACTCGACGAATAGCAGCAGGTCGGTAATCCACAGTCAAACCCCGTACCACAGAAAATCCATTCTTCTCAACCTTAGTATTGGCATAAAACTCCCACACAATGCTCAATGGAACGGCATATGGCACCTTACAAAATCTCTCCCAACCTTTCTCAGCAATCATCTCCAATGGCTTCCCATCTTGAGCTGTAGGCAATAATCCCTTCTCCTTTGCCATCGGTTTAGACATCAATCGAGCAAATTTCATTTGAGCCTCCAGCGAAGTAAACTTATTATCACCACCATCCATACTAGAATCCTCTTCGGAAGAGGGATGAGTGCTACTGCTACCCGTATATCTTGCTCTCTTAGGTGCCATAATCAAACAAGTGAGTGTGAATTGGGTGTAAGTAGTGTATGTAGAGTTAGGATTTGTATGTATATAAGATGGATGTGTATGTAGAGATGTGAATATGTAGGAGGGATATATAAAGGGAATGAGATAGAAAGGCTTTAGAATAATGGTTAGGTTTAGGGTAATTCGGGTAGAAGTGGGGTGTTTTATTTTTGAATTTTTCTATTTTTTTCAAAAAGCACGCGCGGACGCGCTTGGCTAGGGCGCGGGCGCACCTAGCTCCTGTAAAAAAAATTCTCATTTTTATAAGCAAAAACACTTCAGAATGCGCGGGTAGCCTCCCATGAAGCACTTTTTTACGTCTTTAACTTGATGTGAAACTTAGAATTCAAGTCATAGCAAGAAGGGCGGTCACCGCCTTGCGGTTCACCGTATCACCATAGTAATGCTTCAACCTTTGACCATTAACCTTGAATGCTTGGTCCGGATGCTTATCAAAAATCTCCACTGCACCATGTGGAAACAGAATCTTGACTATGAACGGACCTGACCACCTTGACTTAAGCTTTCCTGGAAAAAAGTCTGAGACGAGAGTTGAAAAGTAGGACTTGCTGACCAGGCACAAATGACTTATGCGCTAACCTCCTATCATGCCATCTCTTGACCTTCTCCTTTTATAACTTGTTGTTCTCATAATCCTGTAGACGAAACTCATCGACTTCATTAATTTGAAGCATTCTCTTTTCTCCAGCAGCTAACATGTTAAGATTTAGCTTCTTTAAAGGCCCGTACGCTTTATGTTCTAACTCAGCAGGCATATGACATGCCTTACTATAGACCAACTGGAAAGGAGACATTTTTAGAGGAGTCTTAAATGTTGTTATGTAGGCCCAGAACACTTCATCTAGCTTCAATGACTAATCCTTCCTTGACGGACTCACAATCTTCTCCAAGATTTGCTTGATCTCTCGGTTAGAGACTTCATCCTGCCCATTAGCTTGAGGATGATAAGTTATGGCAACATGATGATTCACACGATACCTTTCCATTAATGCAGTAAATTTGCGATTGCAGAAATGCGATCCCTCATCACTAATTATTACCCCTGGAGTATCGAAATGTGTGAATATGTGCCTATGAAGAAAATTTATCACCACCTTAGCATTGTTGGTTGGTAAAGCCTTAATCTCAACCCATTTAGACACATAATCCACTGCCAAAAGAATTTATTGATAGTTGCACGATGAGATAAATGGTCCCATGAAGTCTATTTCCCATACATCAAAAATCTCAACTTCCAGAAGCACGTTAAGAGGCATCTCATTTCTCTTAGACATATTTCCAACCCATTGACAATGATCACATCTCAACACGAACTAATGAGCATCTTTAAACAAAGTTGGCCAGAAAAATCCCGCCTGAAGGATACGGGCAGATGTTTTCTCTCCTTCATAATGGCCACCATACGCGGTGGCGTGCCAATCTCGCAAAATACCCTCCGTTTTACTATACGGAATTCACCTCCTGATTATCTGATATGCCCCCTGTCTGAATAAGAATGGCTCATCCCATCGATACCACTTCACTTCATGTAAAAACTTTTTCCTTTGAGCATAAGAAAATTATGAGGGAATAACATTACTCACAAGATAATTCACAATATCTGCAAACCACGGTTCTTCTTCCTGCACCCCAAAGAATTGCTCATCAGGAAAAGTTTCATTGATTAACGTGTTATCTTGTGAAGCTTTACCTTAATCTTCCGAACGTGATAGATGATTCGCTACCTGGTTTTCTGTACCTTTCCTGTCTTTGATTTCTAACTCGAATTCCTGAAGCAAGAGAATCCATCGAATTAATTGAGGTTTTGAATCTTTCTTCCAGACCAGATATCTAATAGCAACATGATCAGTGTAAACCGTCACTTTTGTCCCAAGCAAGTAAGATCTGAATTTCTCGAACCCATAGACAATTGCCAAAAGCTCCTTCTCCGTAGTAGTGTAATTCAGCTGAGCACCATTAAGGGTTTTACTAGCATAGTAAAAACATGAAAAATGTTCTTCTTTCTCTGACGAAGAACGGCTCCAACTGCAAAGTCACTAGCATCACACATGATCTCAAAGGGCTCATCCCAATCAGGTGCAGTAATGACAGGTGTTGTAGTCAACTTCTTTTTTAGAGTCTTGAAAGCAGTTAAACATTCTTCATCAAACTTGAAGGGAACATCTTTCTCTAACAAATTGCACAAGGGTTTAGAGATTTTGGAGAAGTCTTTAATGAATCACCGATAAAAACCCGCATGATCAAGAAAACTGCGGATTCCTTTCACTGAGATTGGTGGATGAAGATTTTAAATAACCCCCACCTTTACCTTATCCACTTCCAGCCCCTTGCTAGATACCTTTTGCCCAAGAATGATACCCTGTTGCACCATGAAGTGAAAATTTTCCCAGTTGAGCACCAAATTGGTCTCAACACACCTTTTCAGCACCAAGCTCAGATTATGCAAACACTCATCATAAGAAGACCTGAAAAAAGAAAAGTCATCCATGAACACGTCCACATTAATACCAATCATGTCAGAGAATATGGCCATCATGCATATCTGAAAAGTAGCACGTGCACCGCAAAGCCCGAAAGAAACTCGACGGAAAGCGAAAGTTCCAAAAGGACAAGTAAAAGTGGTCTTCTCCTGATCTTCAGGGGCAATGCAAATCTGATTATAGCCTGAGTACCCATCCAGAAGGCAATAACACTCATGACCAGCCAACCTATCAAGCATTTGATCGATGAATGGAAGCGGAAAATGATCCTTCCTGGTGGCTTTATTCAGTTTCTGATAATCCATGCATACTCTCCACCCTGTGACTGTCCGAGTAGGGATGAGCTCATTCTTCTCATTAGCGATAACTTTAATGCCTCCTTTCTTGGGCACACACTGCACCGGGCTCACTCATTAACTGTCGCAAATAGGATAGATGATCCCTGTGTCCAACCATTTAAGAATTTCTTTCTTCACCACCTCTTTCATGATAGGGTTGAGACTTCTCTGATGTTCAACGGTAGGTTTACTTCCTTCCTCAAACAGAATTTTATGCTGGCAATAGGAAGGGCTGATTTCCTTGATATCTGCTATAGTCCACCCAATTGTTTATTTGAACTCTCTCAGAATGCGCAAGAGCTTGTCTTCATCACTACCTGAAAGGCCAGATGCAATAATAACAGGTAAAGTAGATGCATCACCTAAAAAAGCACACCTCAAGTGATCAGGAAGTGGTTTGAGCTCAAGTGTGGGAGCTTCTTCAATAGATGGTTTAAGACGCTCCTGAGAATTTTTCAGCTCTACTAATCCAAGAGACTCGAATGGCAAATCCAACTTCCTCTTCCACGGAGATGCATTCAAAAACTGAAGTTGCATTACCCCTTCTTCGTCTTCACTATCAGATTCCACTGTTAAGGCTCTGTCTAAGGTATCTGACCATAGCAATTGATCAAATTCCGAATTTACTACAGAGTCAACCAACTCTACTTCATAACACTCATCTTTATCTGTGGGGAATTTCATTACGTCGAAGACATTAAAAGTGATATCCTGATCCTGAACCTTCATTGTAAGTTCTCCATTTTGCACATCGATCAAAGTTTGGCCTGTAGCTAAGAATGGTCTTCCTAAGATAATAGGAATCTTCTTATCCTCCTCAAATTCTAGGATGACAAAATCAGGGGAAGATGAGTTTATCCACCTTAACCAAGACATCCTCCACTATACCTCGCAGATAAGTGATGGAACGATCATCCAGTTGTAAGGACATGTTTGTAGGTTTTGGATCAGGCAGACCAAGTTTCCAGAAGACAAACAATGGCATCAGATTGATGCTAGCTCCCAAGTCACACAAACACTTGTCAAAAGATAACTCGCCAATGGTGCATAATATCGTGAAGCTTCCTGGATCTTTAAGTTTAGGAGGCATTTTCTGTTGCAACACCACACTGCACTCTTCTATTAGAGCAACGGTTTCCAACTCCTCCACGTTCAACTTTAGAGATAGTTTACCCTTCATAAACTTAGCATAGCTCGTCATCTGCTTTAGAGCTTCCGTAAAAGTTATGTTAATATAAAATTTCTTGAAAATCTCCAGAAACTTGGCAAATTGCTTGTCAAACTTCTGCTTCTGAAGTCTTTTAGGATATGGAGGAGGCGGATAGACCTGTTTGTCTCCTGTATTTTGCTCAGGAATAGTGTGTTCAACAGAATTTTTCTTCATTTATGCTTCTCCATCCTTTTGATCAGCTGCATCATAAAAAATTATAGTTTCTGGTACAGGGGCAGGCGCAGATGCGTCTGTATGGAGCGCGGGCGCTCTTGGCTTTTGCCAAAAATTTTCAGATTCTGAATTTTGATGGTTAGCGACCTTTTCAGACCTCAGAATGATTGCTTTCAACTATTTTTTGACTTCCCTCTTGCCTGGGTTAGCTTCCGTATCACTCGGAAGAGTTCCTTGTGGTCGATTTAGCAGTGCATTAGCAATTTGTCCTATTTGATTCTCCAAAGTTTTGATTGAAACCGCTTGGCTTTTACACATTAGCCTCAATTCCTCCAATTCAGATTTTTCATTAGAAGATTGACCGACACTTCCATGAGATTGTTGTTGCATTATCGGTGGCTGAAATTGTTGCCTTGGTGCATACTGTTGTTGAAAACTAGAAAGGTTGAATGGCTTGGCTCCAAACTACTGATAAGGCTATTGTGGATGCTGCATACCACTCTGATTATTATTCCAGTTGAAATTAGGATGGTTTCAGTTATTAGGATGATAAGTGGTAGGAACTGGTTGTTGTGGTCTCTGAAAATTGCTCAAAAATTGTGTCAACTCACCAGATATAGCACATTGCTCCGTCTATATGCTCCTGCATAAAGCTCACAAATACTTGCTATCTGATGAACTCCATAGTTAGTCGGAGAATCCACTTTCATAGTCAACACCTTTAGCTGAGCTGCTATAGCCGTAGCTGTATCCACCTCCAGAATTCCTGCTACCTCGCCTTGTGGCAGTCTCTGATTTGGGTTTTGATATTAATTAGCAGCCATCATTTCAATTAGCTCATACATTTTTTCATAGCTCTTAGCCCATAAGGCCCAACCTGATGCTGCATCTAGCATGGGTCTCGACTGTGCTCCCAACCCATTATAAAAGCAATTGATTACCATCCAATCAGGCATTCAATAATGAGGACACTTTCTAAGCATCTCCTTGTAGCGCTCCCAAGCTTCACATAACGATTCTCCTGACTGCTATACAAATTGAGTAAGAGCATTCCTGATTGCAGCTGTTTTTGCCATAGGGAAGAATTTAGTAAGAAATTTCTGAGCAAGATCCTCCCAAGTCGCAATAGAACCTGCCGGTAGAGAGTGTAACCAGCTCTTAGCTTTATCCCTCAGAGAAAATGGAAAAAGTCTCAATTTCACAGCATCTTCCGAAACACTGTTGAACTTAAAGGTGCCGCAGATCTCAATGAAATCCTTAATGTGCATATTGGGATCTTCTGTTGGAGCACCCCCAAGATGGATTGAATTCAGTACCATTTAAATCGTGCCATGCTTGATTTCAAAAGTATTAGCTGCAATAGCTGACTGGCAATGCTAGACTGAATGTCATTGATTTTCAGTTGAGAATAATCCTTCAATGCTTTCGTTTCTGCTGCTGGTTCTCCCATTGCAATGATCACTTCCATTTATACTTCTTCTAGTTTATCCTTACGAGATTGAGAACATGTTCGTATACACGCTCGATCGAATACCTGAAACACAAAAATAAAGTAAACTTTGTAAGAAGAATAATCCGAGCCAGTGAACTTCAATGACCACTGATGACAAGCACATAAACTAAATTTAACACCGATCCCCGGCAGTGGTGCCAAAAACTTGTTCGCACTAAAAAACGCAAGCGTACACGGTCACAAGTAGTATAAGATTAAGTTAGGTTCGTTTCCACAGAGATTGATTAATTCAGAATATGCATTTATGTAACAATGTATGATTATTATTCACTACTAAGACAAGTATCAAATTGAGTTTAGTTATCTAAAATTAATTATGCTAGAATGAATTAACTAAGAGATTGAAAAGCAAGTTACTTATATGAAATAAAACATGGGATTCTAACTTTATTAAATACTTCGTTCAGAGTTTATGCCTTTAATCATAGTATGTGACAGTTATGATAACTAATTAGACAACACGAAATTAGTACACGCTATCTTTCAATATACGTGTGCCCTACTACTCAGCATCCACAAATAAGATGGAAGCTGGGCAGACACCAATTATGCTTAGACCCCAGATGTCTATAATATTGGAAAAGATAATGGTTTAAGAGCAAGTTATCCATTGAGATTACATAGGGCAACGTAAGATGATTAAAATTACACTACGAATTATGCATGTTAAAACATCCATAAACCTATACTAGCATGGAAAGTTCTAAACCCCTATATCCACTTTCGCATTCAATAGAGATTAACAAACAACTTAGATGTTAGCTACGCATCCAAGAAGATTAAGCAGAACCATACTAGGAAATCAATAATTCATCATACACTGAAAACTTTAGGCAATCAACTACTAAACTCCATAAATAAATTCATTAGAATCCTACGATAACGATTAGTTCATAATCGAACGTCTCGTCATCATCGGTTCCAATGAAAACATGATAGTAATAAGGTTCTGAATACTACAAGAGAATATTAAAGTATTAAGGTTTAGAAAACAAATCCAAAACAAGCATCCAAAGTATCGCCTAATTAGAAGAATATAAAAGAACGATATAGAACTAAATCTTCTTCTTCCTAGCCGTCTTGTGTGCCTTAGGTTTCCAGAGTTCTTCCCTTCTTTCTCATTGTTTAATTCGTCTCCTTTTCTTTATTTATATGCTCCAGGTTGAGTTGACCGCTCAGAATATCCAAAACATACTAGAAACAGGATTCTGCCAACTCGACCTAGCGTGGGCGCGCTTGTATGGAACGCGGGCGCGCTCTGCTACTGGAACTAGGGCGCGGATGCGCTTGGCTTCTGGAAAAATTCCTGCAGATTTATTGTTTCTCGTTCTGATCTTCTCGCAAGCGCTCACACTTCCAATTCCTGATCTCTTATCAACATAGAAGCATATAAAAGTCCATTTGCCTCCAACTGAAGCCCTGCACATACTCAACATAAAATGCATTAAAAATACCACATACTTGAGGTCAAAACATCAACGTAAGCCGATATGAAGCGTTCTAAATGGAAATAAAATCCACTTATAATTTCCACCACTCCATTTTGTTGTGCAGTCCTTGCTGCTGAAAACTCATGCATTATCCAATTTTCTTCACAAAATAACCTCATTGCAGAGTTATTGAACTCAGTTCCATTGTCACTCCTAATTCTTCTAACTTTGAGATCAGGATGATGGTTGACTTGCCTTATATGATTGATAACGATTTCACTAGCTTCATCTTTAGATTTATGTCCATGAAAACTTTGAGAAATCATCCACAACCACTAGACAATATCTTTTCTTTGAGATTGACAACACATTGACTGGTTCAAACAAATCCATGTACAATAGCTGCAGATGTTCTTCAACTATAGATACAAGCTTCTATTTTAATGATGCCTTGATTTGGTTTCCCTTTTGTTAGGAATCACACAATCCATCTTTTGAGAACTCAACTTGAGGAATGCCTCTTACTAGGACTTTCCTGACTAATTCATTCATAGTCTTGAAGTTCAAATGAGACAGTTTCTTGTGACATAGTCAACTTTCATCTTGACTTGCTTTGCTAAAAAGATAAGTGATAGAATCTGCATTTGATGAGTTGAAGTCAGCTAAATACATATTTCCTTTTTTCACTCCAGTGAGAACCACTTTATTGTTCTTCTTGTTTGTAATAACACATGCTTCAGAATTGAAGGTTACTGAGTTGCCTTTGTCACATAGCTGGCTGACACTCAGAAGATTGTGTCTGAGTCCATCCACTAGAGCAACTTCTTCAATGATGATATTCTCCTTAGAAATCAAGCAATATCCAACAGTATACCCATTTATGTCATCTCCAAAAGTGATACTTGGGCCAGCTCTCTCCTTGAACTTAGTGAGCAGGGTAGAGCCTCTAGTCATGTGCCTTGAGCATCCACTGTCCATATACCATAGACTTTTTCTGTTTCCCTGCACACAACAAAATCAAATCAAGTTAATTTTGGTACCCAAGTTTTCTCTGGTCCAATTTTGTTAGCCTTCTTTTAGGTTTCTTGGGCTCTTCCTCAATTGACTTAGGTGATTGAGATTCAACCTGGCTCATTAGAGTGGGGCTTTGAAAACCATTAAAAATTGCAGAAATATCAAGCACATATTGGTTAACATAAAATGTCATAGTATGTGCAAACATATTATTCCAATAAGGCATGCTAAATGGCATTTGAGGCATATTAAATGCAGCATATAAGGATTTTTTGCAAATGGCATATTAGAAAATTGTGCATTCAAATTTTGCGCAGGCATGACATTCATTGGAAATGTGGGCATGTTGGGAAATGAGGGAGGTGCAGGCATATCAGATTTACAATTAACAGACAAATGATTAACACTACCACACTTAACACAAATTTTTCTTGGTGCATATTTATCAGGTGTGTAGTTGTTATGTTTGTTAATTTCCACTTTCCCATTCTTGTTATTTTTCCTTTTAGAATCTGCTTTGACCTCAATTTTCTCCAATCTGTAATTCAATTGTTTTATTGACATATGCCCCACATTCACTCTCTTGTTCTTTTTGACTTGACTTGATTATCTTGTAACAAAGTTCTTGGAAACTGATCCATATTTCTCATTTAGTTTAGCTAGCTTGACTTTGCTAATTGGCTTATGTTCTGTCAACGGATGAGCATCCTTGTTTTTCAATGGATAATCTTTTTCAGCTTTCGACGGATAAACTTCATCATTTGTTGATTCCACATCCGTTGATAATTCTTCTACCAACACAATATCTAACTTCTCCTTGTTCTCTTTCCAGACTTCTTTATAAAATGATAATTATATTCCTTGAACCTTAGCAATTTGGGCACTTATATTTCTTGATGACTTCCAAGTCTTAATTACCTCTTACTCTCATTCAAGCCGCTTTCTTAAAATTTCTTGTTTCTTCAAGGATTCAGTCAATTCATCTTTTGCAATCTTGCACTCTATCTTCAGTTTCTGAAACTCAATAAATTGAGTTTCTAACACAGTATTTCTCTCACTTAGAAATAGATTATTATCTTTAATTCTTATGTTTTCTTTAGTGAGTGATTTAAGTGTAACACGCAAGTGATATAATTCTGTTGACATGTCATTTATAGCATCATTACACTCATCTTTAAAAAGGTGCTCTAGATTAGTAGTGATTACCTGATTGCTTGAAGAACTGACCTCTGCTTCATCTGATTTGGCCATTAGGGCTAGATTGACATATCTTGTTTCTTCATCTTCATCTACCCATCAGCTTCCTATTCATTTTCTTGAGTCAAGAAAGCCCTTTATTTTTGTTTGAGCAATTTAAATTACTTCTTTTTATAGTCCACATGCTCAAAATGCCATACAGTCTCTCCAAAGTGAACTATAATTTTGAGAGTTTCTAAGAGAGACTGTCATAGGCTTCCAGTCTTTTGGCAGAGATCCAATGAATTTCAGATTCGAATATTTTGTTTGGTAGATTCTTCCATGCAGCTTCAGTGCATTTAGTAGTTTTTAAAACCTATTGAAAATGTCACTTAAAGACTCACTCTCTTCACAATAAAAGTGCTCATACTGCTGTATTAGAAGTTGCATCTTGTTTTCCCTCACTTGTTCAGTTCCATCACATATGATTTGAATTGTATCACAAATGTCCTTAGCAGATTTATAGTTGATTATATTGTCAAACATATCACCATCAAGATCATTGAACATAATGTTCATAACCTTTTTATCTTTGTGCACTTGCTTAATGTCTTTATCTGTCCATTCTGATTGTGGCTTTGGAATATTTTGCTGATTGCCAACAGCTCCTTCAACGTCTGTTGCAGCTCTGCGAGGAAAATGAGGACCTTTCTCAATGTAATTAACATATCTTTCACCTTGAGAGAGAAGATGCAGGTGCATTTTCACCTTCTAATGGTGATAGTTGTCTTGTCCAGAAAATGGTTCTTCACTCCAACATCCTTTCTACTCATATTGTTAGTTTGTTTTGATCTTTAAACTCTTAGTGTGTAAAGAGCTTGCTCTGATACGAATTGTTATACCCTAACAATCTAACAATATAATTATAGAAGGGGGGTTGAATGTAATTCTGGTTCTTTTGTGAAATAATAAAATCTCTTTGCAAAATATATCTGTGTTTGAATAAGCAAATGTGCGGAATAAAAGATTAAGTATTCAAGACACAAAGTAAGTAAACACAATGGTTTAAAAATTTCCGGTGGATTGATTTTTCCATCAGATATATATATACATATATATATATATATATGAATGAGAACTCTGTGATGCAATAATGCACATAGCTGCTTACAAGTGTTTATAAAAGAAGATCAAAGAAATTTCTAAGAGATGTAGCTTTTTCAATTTCTCAGTTCAATCGATAATTATTCTACTTACTACACTTGGTTTATATGTTATCAAGTTATACATGAAAAAGAAAAACAAATAAAATAAATATCTAAGTCTATTCACATGTTCCTTCATCTCTTTACCCGGCATCTTTGTATTTCTTCAAGTAAGCATGGAAATTGAAATGCTCCTTTGTTCTCTCAAACCTGTAAATAGGCTGCCACATTTCTTTTGTATACAATCAACCCATGTGACTGTCAAGTCACTTTCAACTGTTATTTGAATTGGTTATCCGTCGAGACTTCAATGTTATCCGTCGATACTCCACATGAGTTATCAGTTTAGTCTCTAATGGTCATCCGTTGAAAGTGTCTTGAGTCATTCGTCGAAATTTTGTAGTTTATCCGTTGAAAGTATTTTCTTAGCAGATGATACTATTTCACTTATGCTAAATTACAAGGCATCTAATATTTACAATTAGCCAACCTATTTTACATATCTTTCCAGTAGTCAACATGACTTAGAATTTTCTACAACTTCTAAACTTCTAAGTTATGACAATAAACAGAAATGTGCTACAAAAACTTATTGAAATATAAGCTACTCTATCAACGGATGAACAAGTATGGTTATCCGTTGATAGTTACAAAATCACTTAATTAGATCTACTATGGTATTTTGGTGAATTATGATCAAGTCTACAACATATTCCTAACAATATCAATTATTATAATATAGAGTTTGATATGAATTTTAATTTAAATTGTTAGAGTAAGTTGATTTTTTTTAACAAATAAAAGGATTTTATTAGCTTGATAAATCACTTGATAAAACATTCTTGACTTCAATAGGGACAACTCCCCTACCGAAATACCAATCTGGATATGAATATGACACTCTAGTTAGATTATGAGCCGCAATATTTGCGGGTCGCTTAATAAATAACACATAAATTGTGTTTAGCATTTTAATAAATGACACCATGTCCACATGACTTCTGATAGTCCGAATCACGACTAAAAAATAAGATTCCACCACCACCCTGTCCCCAGTTTCACCCTTGATCCAACTAAATCCAACTAAGAGTCTCAAGTTTCATCCATGATCCAACTAAATCCAACTAAGAGTCCCAAGTTTCACCCATGATCCAACTGAGAGTTTCCTTGATTTAATACTCCATCTCCCACCCATTTGTTTATAATTTCCTTTTTGGTTGTCCCTTACAATTGTTTATATTTCAAAATTTTCCAAAAATAGTAAAAATTTTATAATTTTTAAAATAACTACATCCACTACTTTTTCTCCACTATACCCGTTTTATACATATAATATTAATCGGTCTCACTACTTTACTCACTTTTTTAACTTTCCTCCACTATTTTATTATTTTTCTTAAATTTTGTGCCCAACCCAAATATAAACATTTGGGAGGGATGGAGGGAGTATTAGTTAGAATTAGAATTGACCGACCCACCAAACAACCAACAAAAATTTTAATATTTCGTTTATTATAATATATAATACTCCCGTCCCATCCAATTATATAATTTTTTTAAATACTCGACACGCATTTAAGGTGAATATAAAGTATAATTTCATAATTTATTTTTAATTTTTTTTTTGTATTAAACTTTAAATAACAACTTTTATTCAGATGAAAAAAAATTAAAAATTATTTACGGAAATGTACTTTAAAGAAGACTTATAATGTGTGCCGAGTTCCCGTCCCCTAATATATATTACCCAGGGGACAAAGGGAGTATATATCATAAATGCAAATGATTATAATATCATATCATTGATTTACTCATATTTAATTAAAAAAAATATTTAGCAAAATGAAAAGATTAAAATAATAAAAATATATTATTACTTTTAAATCAAAATTTAATTTAAAAATTCAATATTATGATCAACTTAGCGAAACTTAAGGATAAAAAGTAAGTAAATTTGACCAAATTTAGGTATGGAAATGACAAATTAAGGATATTATGATCAAATATAGTACAGAAGGTGTGCAATTATCAATAGCACCACTAGGATTGTAAATGAGTTAATAAACTTACGAACAGTTAGTTCGATTTTTGGTTCGAAAAAAATTCGTATCAAATTTAGTTCGATTTATAAATGAATTTTCGATTAAGTTAGACTACAATATTCATGAACAAAGTCGTTAATATAGTTCATAAATGTTTGAGAGTAATATTAGTGAACACACTATTTGATATAGCTCACGAATAATTATATGATTTATTATTTATATATGCTAGTAATTATGTATGAGTATGAACATGTGTTTAGGACACAAAATCTAGTGAATAGTTGTTTACATATTTAAATACAAACAAATTTATCAATTTTTTAAATACATTTATTATTTTTTATTAAATTTATAATTTTTATATTTATAAGGTCTAAATTATAATACATGCAAAATGGTAAATATTAAACTATTTTATTTAACTTGTGTTGATGTATTTAAATGGTGTATACATATCATTGTTTAAATTGAAATAACATACTTTAATTAAAATCAGAATGCTAAACCCATAAATTTATTTGTCTTGTGCGCGAAATGTTTATTTTAAATCTAATATTTATTTATTTTATATTAAACAAAAAATTAGTGAAACTCATGCAAAAAATCAGAAATCATGAATACGAGTCCATAAAATAAGTTGTCTATAATTAATAGTTCATGAAGAATATTCATGACATGTTCGTTAATTATATTTCATGAGATGTTCGTGAACACATGCGTGAATAACATAATTATTTATTTGATAAAAAGTCGAGTTTAAGTTGGATATAATTTTAATAAGTTAAAACATAAGTATTTAAGAATTGGGTTTGGTTGAGGTTATTTACAAAGCCCGAACAAAAAATAGGACAATTTTTGGAATACAAAGGTAAAGGGATAAACATGATTGATATGAAACAGAAGTAGGGGTGGGGGGGTAAGACGGGTGACATAAATAGATCCGTCACAAGGCCAGAAAAAGAGACACACCCAGACAAGAAGTTATTGTAAGCGTTTACTTGAGGGGACCCACTCACGTAATATACACTGTCCCTCTCACTGGTCACCTTGCTCCTCATTCTCATCCATAAACATACATTACATTCACACAGCCTAAAGATCTAGAGGGGTGGTTTAGTAATGGTGGTGGAGATGGGGAAGACAGTGTTGGATAGAGGATGGTTAGCTGCTCGCTCAACTGAGGTTCACCTCACCGGTACTCAGCTAACCACCACTCATCCTCCCTCTCTTCAACTTCCCTGGATGGATGCGCATGTTCCCGGAACTGTTTTGGCCACTCTTTTACACAACAAACTCATACCAGATCCTTTTTACGGCTTGGAAAATGAATCCATTTT
This sequence comes from Apium graveolens, assembly GCF_009905375.1. NCBI lineage: Eukaryota > Viridiplantae > Streptophyta > Magnoliopsida > Apiales > Apiaceae > Apium > Apium graveolens. Next base: position 62,301 of record NW_027419216.1, read on the forward strand.
AGATATCGCTGATTCTGGGAGGGACTACTACACTTTCTGGTTTTTCACTACTTTTTACTGTAAGCCGGTATGCATCCTTATTTACCCTATAATTTCATCTATTTGGTTACATTATTTTAGATAAAATTCGTGTTGCAAGACTACGTAAATTGACAAGGATTAATGCAAATGAGGAGACCAAATAGATATTGTTTTGCATGAATTGTTAAATTATCTACAATTTTAACCGTTACTCTCACTGACTTAAAAGGGCAACCTGGTAGTCTGCTACCACTTTCCTTAATTTAGGGAGTATGTACACAGTTACATTTTCCGTTCCCTATACAGTTACCTTTTTTCTATGAATTGTAGCATTGTGAAAATATCATTTTCTATAATTGCTGTTTGTGTTGCTGATAAGTTCTAGTTTCTATCACATTATAATATTCCTCGTCTTGGCAAACATTATTACAAAACTATGCCTTGGAAATTTTAATGTGTCAAAGTAATTGTATGTTAACTATACACATTTGTTCAAATTATTTAATTGACAAACTTGAACACCTTGACTTTGAAGTCCATGATAAAAGTACAATTAACGTGACAATTCTTTTCTTTCTTACTACACTAGGAATGAACTAATTTTGCCTAGGAATTTACTACACACTCTAATCTACTATTGAATTTTCTCAGATTACCAATCAGCACGTGGATCTGAATTTCCGGGCCATTAATTATTCTGGTGAAGTGTATTTGAATGGGCACAGAAGGGTCTTGCCGAAGGGGATGTTCCGAAGACATTCCCTTGACGTAACTGATATTTTGCATCCTGATGGTCAGAATTTACTTGCTGTTATTGTTTACCCTCCTGATCATCCTGGCAAGATTCCTCCAGAGGGAGGCCAAGGTGGTGATCATGAGGTATTTTTTACATCTAAATGGATCGTTGCTTCTCTCAAAAGACCAATTATTTCCTCTGCTTTCATAGGGTCTATCTATTTATTTGAGTTAACATGGATATTTCATGCAGTCTATGATCTTTATGATTTGAGTTGGAAATATACTAGGAAATAAGTTAAAAGGATAAGCATAGAAAGTTCCCTGTTCTACCGCCCCTAAGATCATCTATTTTGATTATGATAACTTTTAAGTCTCAATAATGCAACAATGGTGTGTACAGAAAAGAAGCAGCTCAGACCTTTTGTACAACCATTTAATTTACTTTAAGGTTCATATATAACTCAACCCGGTCGAAATATTGGAGGGTCTCTCCAAATTTTTATAATTGCTTCTTTTATTTCATCTTGTTCCATACTTGAATCAAGTTGTAAATGTGATGAGTAATCGGGCTGTCTTAAAGGTTGAGACATTTTTAGGTATGCTCTAGACTTAATGTTCCTGATTCTGGTTGTAGTTATAAAAATGCATCTTTGTTAATCTCAAATATGATCTTTGAATGTTCTTATCAGTTTTATGTTTAACCTTTCAGATAGGGAAAGATGTTGCTACACAATATGTTGAAGGCTGGGACTGGATGGCTCCTATAAGGTGACAAAGGAGTTACATCTTTGACTAATAGTGTGGTTTAAACTTATTTCCAGATTATGTCGACTCCTTTTTTTTTTCTTTCTATAACCTTTTTATGAAGTTTCCAGAACACCCTTATATAGTTGATTATGTATTTATGTAGAGCATGATCACATAAAAAATTCTAAACTTTTCAGTCATTCTAGTCTGCTGATAACTATGCTTAACTTTCAACATTGACATAAAATGAGAAATGATAACATCTAATATTAGAAATCAAATTTGCAGCCTATTATTTTTTGGACTGTGTGGTTTATGACATCACTGTTCTTTATTTCAGGGATAGGAACACTGGCATCTGGGATGAAGTATCTGTTTCTGTTACTGGAGTGAGTTTGACTTAATATACCTACTAATTCTGTTTAATTCCATCCTAACTAAAAAACTAATGTAAGGCCTTTTAAACCAAATGCTTGTTGAATTGCAGACGAAGTATACTGTAATTTCAGTAATTCATACTGCTTTTAGGCTTCATTTCGACCATTAGTCACCAAACTTTTGCATCTAAGATTAAATATTGAAGTAAAAGACCCCCACAGTGCATTAGGGATTGGAAGCATCCAATGATCTCTCATGGGATAGAGATAGACCTTACCGCTAGGCTATTCCATAATCCTTAGGATGTTCCCTCTTTCAACATACATTTATCTTGAACTGTTATCAATTTCATATGCCACTGAATCTTGTTGTATAGTACACTGTTCTTTGTTGTTCTACTTCTGATGATCATAAGCACTTTGCAGCCTGTAAAAATAGTGGATCCACACTTGGTGTCGTCATTCTTTGATGGCTGTAGGCGAGTTTATTTGCATGCAACCACTGAACTGGTAAACAAAAGTGCTTCAGTTGCTGAGTGTGACTTGAATATCCAAGTGACAACAGAACTTGAAGGAAACATTTGCTTGGTAGAACATCTTCAGAAAGATCATGTTTCAATCCTTCCTGGAAGTCATGTCCAATATACGTTTCCTGAGGTGAGATTATTACATATTTAGGTTGCCTTTTTAGATATACTTTTCAGGTAGCGCAACTTTTAAAGTCATTATACAGCTAGCTGAATAGTAAAAGCGAGTACGCTATTAAAATGTAGTTAAAGAGGCTATATAGGTGGCCCATATTTGGTCTGTATATGTGTTGAGAGGCTTTTACTTCATACCTAATTCTTGAGGTGAAATTTTGCTAACTCTAGCTACCAACTGTACTTTTATTTGATCGTGTCTATTTTGTGACTATTAGTCATGCTGCATCCTAGTAATGAACGACCCAGTATGTCTATGTAATTTTCTTACAACAGATCTTTGGGAGTGGGTGTTTAGTCATGAGTATGAAAAAGGAGATTGTGCACCCCTGTAATATTTATTTATTTTTGCACTTAAAGGTACATTGGTTTTGGTGTATTTTTTGTTGCAGCATTTATTTGTGCTGCACCCTATATTATTACAAGATGCAACCAATTGATGTTCAAGAAGAATCTGGCAACTGAACTATCATCTAATATTTTATGTGAAAATTAATACTTTACAAGTAACGTACATAAAATCAGGGTTTGCAATACAGCACTAACATATCGTGCCTTATGATCATCTTTTGAATTAGTATGTTTGATGAAAACTTACCGAAAAGGTTTCTCTACTCGATTACTTACATTTTTTAACAAATAAGACACAGTACATGTATCAAAAAATTTCATGTTGTACTTAACATTTAAAATCGTTGGCATTGTCTTTCAATAGTCTTCTACTAAGCAGTGAAGGTATGTTGATATGGAACTTTTTTCGTGTCCTCCCTACTATCCCTATTTTATTTTTTAGTTGCTTATTTCTTCTTACCCTTAAGTTCTTCTATGTCCTCTGCACGTTAAATACTTGTTCTTAGTTTTAAGGGGTATGCCATGAAATGACAAGATGTATCTGTAAGAAATACACAAACCTTTTATGGTAGTAAGTAATAACTACATTTCGTGAATTAGAATATCTTCAAATATGTTTCAATAGTCAATATGTGTTGATATTGCACAATTAGCACTAGAGTCAGGATGTTAATATATTTGTACAGGCTTTCTTTTACAAGCCTAATCTATGGTGGCCAAATGGTATGGGAAAGCAGTCATTGTACAAAGTTGATATATCTGTCGAGGTGAAGGGTTTTGGGGAGTCTGATTCATGGAGCCATCCGTTTGGATTTCGCAAAATCGAAAGCCACATTGATGGTGCAACTGGTGGGAGGTATAGTTTTCTCAAATAATATTGATGTGCAACTTTTCCTTTGTTTATGCAAGTGGTACAAGTTACAGTTATTGCATTTGCATGTTTTAGGTTGTTTAAGGTGAATGATCAACCAATTTTTATCCGTGGAGGCAACTGGATATTGTCTGATGGACTATTACGACTTTCAGATAAACGTTACAAAACGGATATAAAATTTCATGCTGATATGAACTTCAACATGATACGCTGTTGGGGTGGTGGATTGGCCGAGAGACCTGAGTTTTACCATTACTGTGATATTTATGGGCTGTTGGTAAGACCTCTATGTAGCCATGTTCTATGTCTTATGTGTATGTAGTATGTAGTATGTAGTATGTAGTATGTAGTATGTAGTATGTAGTATGCAGTTCTAACTACACAGCTAGTATATATGTAGTATGCAGTTCTAACTACACGAGCTAGTATATATGTAGAATGCAGTTCTAACTACACAACCAGTGTATGAAAAAAGCTCTCCCCCTTCCTCTGTCTCCTTCTCTCGTTTCTCAGCTCCGTGAATAGAAGTGGTTTGTTATATTTCTGTATGCAATTACTGTGTGTGTGTGCGCATGCGCGCTTGTCTGTTATAAATATATTGAGGCATCATTAGAAGTTATGTCATGAAAATTGCGTTAAGATGTCATGCATGCACTGATTTTCCTTGTTTCATATAAATTTGGTCTGTAAATTTTTTCATAATATAGTAGTTGCTATTTTGTTCTTGTTCCAGCACATATAGGATTGGTAATTAAATAGATACAGTCGCTCACAATGGATTAGGTAAGGAATAGCGTATATTACTATATATTCTTTATAATGTTCTTACTCCATGACTCTTGTTTGATAATTTTAATTTATCTTCAAGTTTAAATTCTTAATTAATATGTACTTACATGTATACATCCAAGCATGACTGCCTGATGTATTTGTAGGTCTGGCAAGAATTTTGGATAACCGGAGATGTTGACGGACGAGGTGACCCGATTTCAAACCCTGATGGTCCTTTAGATCATGACCTTTTCATGTTCTGTGCACGAGACACTGTCAAACTCCTCAGAAATCATCCTAGTCTTGCTCTTTGGGTAGGGGGGAATGAACAAGTTCCACCGGATGATATCAACACAGCTTTAAAAAATGATCTGAAACTTCATCCATATTTTCAGAAGCTCAATGAAACTGAAAACTCAACAAAAGAACTCTCCCCTTTATTAAAGGATCCTAGTCAATATCTTGATGGTACACGCATTTATATACAAGGATCTATGTGGGATGGCTTTGCAAACGGTAAGGGAGATTTCACGGATGGGCCATATGAAATTCAGAACCCTGAAAACTTTTTTAAGGATGACTTCTACATGTATGGCTTCAACCCTGAGGTTGGTTCTGTTGGAATGCCTGTTGCAGCTACTATCAGGGCAACAATGCCTCCAGAGGGATGGCAAATTCCTTTGTTCATTAAGCTGTCTGATGGCTATGTAAAAGAGGTTCCGAATCCTATATGGGATTACCATAAATACATTCCTTATTCAAAGCCTAACTTAGTTCATGATCAAATATTACAATATGGTACCACAAAGGATCTTGATGATTTTTGTCTCAAGGTATGACAGAATGTTTTCATGCTATATAGTGTACTTCTGTCCCACCTTTCTTCTGTTCTCTGAGTTGACTTAAGGTGAAATCTCATTTCAGGCCCAACTAGTTAATTATATCCAGTACAGAGCTTTACTGGAAGGCTGGACTTCTCGAATGTGGAGTAAATACACAGGAGTTCTGATATGGAAAACACAAAATCCTTGGACAGGTCTAAGAGGCCAATTTTATGATCATCTTCATGATCAAACTGCAGGGTTTTATGGTTGTCGCTCTGCAGCTGAACCGATACATGTCCAGCTGAATCTGGCAACATATTTTATAGAGGTATAACTGAAATTGGTCAACAATTTTAATTTTACTAGATATCATCTAACTTTATAGAAATTTCATAGATGCATAATACTTATCTATTACAATCTGTAAAATTTAGGGGAAAAACAAGATATATACTGTAAGTACTGTTGACAGTTATCATGAGACGTGACCTAGAAACTTTGGGCAATCAGTAGTACTTATTTATTAAAATTACAAAAACATGCAAATTCGCTGGTCACCATTCCTGTTTTAACTGTATAAACTCAATGGCATAGTCATATCTATCAGGGTCGGAATTTATTGCATTTTTATTTTTCTTCCAAACAGGTTGTTAACACCACAGCCAATCGATTGTCAAATGTGGCAATAGAAGTATCTGTATGGGACTTGGATGGAGCTTGTCCATACTACAAAGTAACTGAAGTGCTCTCTGTTCCATCTAAAACAACTGTGCCAATTATGGAGATGAAGTACCCGAAGTCTAAAAGACCGAAGCCTGTCTACTTTTTGCTTCTCAAATTCTATAATGTATCGGATGAAAGCATATTGTCGAGAAACTTTTATTGGTTGCATCCGCCTGGTGGTGATTACAAATCATTGGAACCATACAGGAAGAAAACAGTACCCCTCAAAATAACTTCGTTGACTATGATACGCGGGTCCAGTTATGAAATGCGAATGCATGTACAAAACACTTCGAAGAAACCAGACTCCAAAAATCTGCTATATAAAAATAATTTTGTTGACAGAAAAGGTGACAATGATTATGATAGTTCCTCATCAGAACCTGCACTTAGTCACGATGAGCAGCAAGTTAATATAGTTCAGAGGATTTACCGGAAATTTTCAGGGGAACCTAATGGTTTGAGGACTGTTGAAATTAATGGGTCTGAGACTGGTGTTGCTTTCTTTCTCCATTTCTCGGTTCATGCTCTAAAGAAAGATCAGAGAGAAGGAGAGGATACAAGAATTCTTCCGGTTCATTATTCTGACAATTATTTCTCTCTAGTTCCTGGTGAAGTCATGACGATCACTCTATCCTTTGAGGTCTCTTCAGATGCCACCCCTAGAGTTACTCTTCAAGGTTGGAATTACCATGGTGCTCATTCTGTCTATCATTAATATGGGTAAGCAATTCCCTATCGCTATATAAATTGCAATATGGCAGAAGTAGTTTAATAACTATAAGCATAAAAATTAGGCTTCCTATGGCATGGTAGTTAAATTTATTTTCCCAATACATTCCTCTAGTGAATTAAAAATAATCAAAAAGTATTCCAGGTCCGACTATAGAAAGATTTTTCATCCACTACATCTACTAGCTGTATTGCATCCTGCTGCTATGCTATGACTATTGGAAAAAATACAACCACTCATCGGCTCCTGCTCTTTCATAGCATTATAATAAAGGATGAAACAATTCATCATGTAACCACTAATGTTAATCATAATGATTGACTTTCTTCTAAAGTTGTTACACAAACTTTGTAAAAGTAAAGAAAGGAACAAGGTTGCATGTCCTTGTGACCACCTAATATGAACCCTGTCTAACTTAGATCCATTATACTGCTGCAGCTTAAGTAAAGCTCAAGGAACCTTTGGAGTCTATAAGTAATGGTCACTGTATCTAGATTTCCTTTAATAAAAAATATTACTTTAAAAGTTATCAGTGTCTCTTATTTTGTTGTATGTATAAGATTCTGAAGCTGTTGTAATACTGATCTTCATCAGTTATTCTTGTACCAACCAGGGTAGTATGAGCTTGATTCGGGGCGCGAGGAGCAGAGGCCAGATCTGAAATTCGTGCTCGATGATCTTTGTTTAGTGGGTTGAGTACTGTTGTAGCCAGCTTTCTGTTATATGTTTGCAGAGGTTTGGATAGTTCTGTATTTCACCTTAACATTTGAGGCAATGTAATGTAACGTCTGATTGACATATATGTCTATAGTAGTAATAGCCTAATGCAATTTGTTGGAATTGTGGTTGTTGTATTTTCTTACCTCTGCAAAGTTAATCTCTTCTTGAGTCGGAGCTTAAAGTTGTTTGCAGTTTGCCTTATCATAATATCCTCCTTTTTATGTTTTATTGCCATTTTAGGGTAAGGAAAGAATGGGAATATTTCATGTGATTTGTGTACATAAATCTCATGCCTAACAATATGATTCCAGAACCTAGCTAATTCATTCTTTTCAAAGGAAACTACTAAAAAATAATGATTAGTTTCAAATTCACATCAGAACTCAACTAACCAAACACGCTCATTCTAAGGAAAATCTATAAGACCAATAAAATCTATAGGACTAATATATATATATATTTCTGGATACAATCCAGAGTGTAAAGGAACATCAGTGTCTCAGAGAACTATGGATGCTATAAACTAATGAACGCATACACCAAATCATAAATCCGCATACACCACAATAAGTCACAATTTTGATAGACTACAACACATTCGAAGATTGATTTATCCAATTCAGTATCACTGTACAAACAAAACTTTTTTGGCCCAGGACGAGGGTCTCGTTAAAACCCCACAAGAGTAAAACCAAATAGGAAAAAAGCTCTGAGGGGAAAAAGAGTGCCCTACTAATTACATGACATAAGTGTTATATACGATGGAAACTTCTTTTTGGTTTTGCGCGCTCCCATGGCCATCAATTTTTGCCTCAGACTCGGCTTTCCTTTGGAGTTTGCAGTGCACCTTGGCCGCTCCTTAACTAGTTTTTGAAAATCAATGACTTGAATTTGTCTTTGTAGCTTAGCCTCTCCATATTGTTGGTAACGCTCGTGAAATTTCTGCCTCGTAGCTTTGAATTTAGAATCATAATCAGCAGTCTTCGTCATCTTTTTATCTACCACAACACATTGATTCCTATGATCCAATCTCGGATGACAATCCATGAAATTTCTCTTCTTGTCATTTTTCTCCACAGCTTCTTCTTCTGTTTCTCCAAGAAAGGCTTTTATCTCCGCTTCACTGAAATTTAGAAATTTCAGCCCCTTTCCCTTCCCATGATTCCCATAACGGCGAGGACAAGGCTTCTTGGTGAACCTGCCTTCCAATGTAAAATCATGATCCGCTTTCCTCTTCTTGTCAGCTACCGCTACATCTTTGACAGGCTGTTGCACCGCAAACTTTGCACGGCCATCCATCTTGTCCAGTGCTTGGTCTTCTTTAAAATATTTAGTCACAATGTGTTTATTATTATCTTTCTCTTTGATTTCGAACAATAGATCATCAATGATATTATCGGGGGTAAAAGTATTGTCGAAGTTGAATGCATAGTCCTCTAAAGGAGGACATGCCAGACCATGCCACATTAAGTCATCACCGTCGCCAAAATCCATACCCTCTGCTTCTGTGCTCTCAGTTTACTATAGTAATGTCAGAAGTTTTAAAGAAACACAAGGGCACGTGTAAGATTATATATAGGGTATAGCATTCAATCCGACCGAACATAGTAATCATAATATCCCTTTCGGATTTTGTGTAGGATTAAGTTACTTGGAACCCAATCTATTCCGTTAAAACTGCTTAATTTGTGCGTAATACACAAGCTTATTGCTGCTCTGAATCCATCTTGTATCTATCGATATTATATTAAAGGCTACTAATGCCCATTTAGAATTTACCCACTAAATTTATCCATAAATTTACCCATGACCCATGATCCATTTTATTTTTTTACACATAAAACTTTATATTATACACATATCCATGAATCTTTCACATTTAAATCCATTATAACCATTTCGAAAACTAACCTAATATTACACCTAACCCACTCCCTGATTGTAGCAACTGAATAGTACGTTTGAATTTTTTTGAATTATTCTCTCTCAGAACTGCTGCATAACTCCAGCCTCCTCTGATCTTCTCATTCGTTCCATGCTCCGTCGACTACGTCTACAATCACGATATCATTATCCATACATATCTCTGTGAATCTATAATATGTACACACATATATATGCTTATCCATGTATTTGATTCTTTATTTGTATGATCCTCATAATTTTGAATTGTATTTTTGCAGATGATTACCGATGGCTACCTCTGAAAAGCGGGTAATCATTGTATTTCATTAATGATTCAAAAGTATGCCTATGTTTTCATTAATGTTTCGATTATGTAAAAACTTAGGTTTTGCACTCCAACTGTTTGATTGTGATTCTAAATAACTATGTTTTGTTATTTTTGTTATTTTCTTAAAGAATGGTTTTAAAATGAAGGATGAGGAAGTGTAAATTAATTTATCTTATGTATGTTTGTATTTTTCATCTATCTAGAGATAGTTACTTGGTTTTTTTTATTGTTTCAACTAATTTGTTCTCAATGTTATTATAGATTATTAGTCTAACCAAAGATGATTTTTCGTGTTTTTAGTAAGCAGATGATTATTAGAGTTTGTCGAAATTAGGTTGAGTTTAATTATTTGATTATTAATTGTGTATTTGTAAATGTTGTCTTACGATGTTGCCTCATTTTCATAATTTGATTTTAGGAACAACTATATTTTCGTATTCGTAGGTTTTAGCTAAAAGTTAAAGTTTGATGAAACTGAATGATTTGTTTATTTTGTTGTGGACCTCAATTGTTGTTTTTGATAATGTGATTTTATAAGCATCCACTAAGGTTGCATCTGCGAAGAAAAAACGGTTGACGTTTATTGACTTTGACATTGGAAAGCCTTTTGGAAGAGGAAAGTTTGGGCATGTGTATCTACTGAGGGAAAAGAGAGTCGATCCTTTTTTCAATCTTTATATTCTTGAACTTAGGTTATTTTCATATAAGCATTTGGATTCATATACATGATCTCAATCTACTTTCCCACCATATGTTGTCTTTTTATTTTGTAAAAAACTAAATATTAGTTTTTTGATGATTGTGTGGTGATTGGAAAGTATATGCACAATGAGTTGGCCCTGATGGAGCATCAGCTACGCCACAAAGAAGGTATCCAAAACTATCACGGCACCCTAATATTCTAAGGCTTTATGGATATATCTATGATCAGGTACTCAAAAATAGTTAGCTCAATACATCAACAAAAATTGATCAAGCAAGAATATAACAATAATTTTTTTTGAGGAGGTTTTTTACAACCTTCCAAGAATTTAATTTTTTATTAGGGTCCAGATTAAACATTTAGCATATGTGCTTATTTCCTTTCATTTTTATTAGAGTTCAGCAGGTTGGATGATGTTTGTATATGTTATTGTATTTATCATTTTATGTTGACATATGTAGGCTATGTATTTTGCACAGTGAATTTTGATGTATGAATGGCCATGGCTCAGCAAAGTATGTGTTGTGAATATGTTGTGTACTTGATGATCACTTAAACAAAACATCTAAGTAGATTTTACTTAGTGAAATTATGTAGCACTCGACGGATAAGAATTATAGTCCCGACGGATAACTCATTATAGTCCCGACGGATGATTAACTTATTATCCATCGAGTGAGTAGCTTATGTAATAATAAGTTTGTAGCACAGTGATGTATGCACCTTTGTATAAAATCTGTAGTAGCATATAAGTCATGTTGACTTTAACTAGATATGCAGAATAGGTTGATTAATTGTACATAAGTAATGTCTTGTAATTCTGTATAAGTGAAATGAAGTCAAGTGCCAAAATAGCTACCGACGGATGATTAACAAAGCCTTCGACGGATGATCAAATGACTATCAACGGATGTTTAACATAGCAGTCGATGGATGATCAATTAAGTCATCGACGGATGATCTGAAAGTCGACGGATGATCATATCAAGAATTCAAACATCAGTTGAACAGTGAAAGCTGACACACAGCCGTCGAGTTGTATACAAACACATTGTGGAAGCCCATTAACTGGGTAATAGAGGACGAAAAGCAACAAAGATTAAGACTGTTAGATTTTATATTTGTTCAGTCTTTTTGACTTTATAATCTTGGTATTATATAAACCAAGAGAGTATCAAATAGAAAAATAACTGAGATAGCTGAGAAACACAAAAACATAGAAATTTTTATAAGCATAATCTTTAGCATTTCATGTATTCTCGGCAATTCCATTTGTAAGCAGATGTGAGCATTTCTGCACACAGAGTCCTCTCGATATATTATATATATATCTCTGGTGGAATTGTTTAAATCCACCAGAAAGTTTTTAAAGACTCTTGTTTTTAATTACTTATGTTTTGATTCATTTAAGTTTACATTCCGCATTGTGCTAATCAAAACAAATATATCTATAATCGAGTTGAACATTTTTATTTCAAGAAAAAGGTTCAAGAATTCCATTCAACCCCCCTTCTATATTTCTTGCTATATTGTCAAGGGACTAACAATTGGTATCAGAGCAAGCTCTTAATCTACAAAGAGTTTAAATATCAAAACAATTCAGCAAGATGAACAAGAAAGATGTTGGAGTCAAGATTCATTTTCTTGATATAGATAATTACCATCATTGGAAGATAAGATGCATCTTCACATGCTCTCTCAAGATGAGGCCTATGTGGACTGCATAGAAAGAGACCCTCATGTTCCAATAAGAGCTGCAACAGGAAATGAGCCATCTGTTCCAAAGCCAAGGCATGAATGGTCTGATCCTGACATTGAACAAGTCAGGAAAGATAAAAAGGCCATGAACATTTTGTTCAATGGTGTTGATGCAGACATGTTTGATAACATCATCAACTGCAAGACTGCCAAGGAAGTTTGGGACACAATACAGATAATTTGTGATGGTACTGAGCAAGTAAGAGAAAATAAAATGCAGCTCCTGATTCAGCAATATGAGCATTTTCATAATGAAGAAAGTGAGTCACTCACTGACATTTTTAGTAGATTCCAAAAACTACTAAATGCTCTTAAGTTGCATGGAAGAGTCTATCAGACTAAAGACTCCAATCTGAAATTTCTCAGATCTCTTCCAAAGGAATGGAAACCAATGACAGTCTCATTGAGAAACTCACAAGATTATAAGGAGTTTACTTTAGAGAGACTGTATGGCATTCTGAAAACCTATGAGCTTGAGATAGAGCAGGATGAAAGAATGGAGAGAGGAAAGAAGAAAGGAGGATCCATTGCACTAGTTGCTGATCTGGAAAAGGAGAAAGAAGTGAAGATGGAAGCTGTGGAATCAACTTGAAAGGTCTGTGAAAGCAAAATTAAGAGGCTAGCTGCAGAAAGTGAAGATTCATTGAGCCAAGATGACATGGAGGACATTGATGAGCACCAAGCATTCCTTTCAAGAAGATTTTCCAAGCTCAAGTTCAAAAAGAACTTTGGAGCAGCCAAGCCAAATAGAAACATGGTGGATAAGTCAAAATTCAAATGTTTCAAATGTGGCTTGGCAGGGCATTTTGCAAATGAGTGTAGAAAGTCAGATTCCAGTAAGAAAAGGTTTGAGTCTGTAGATTACAAGAAAAAATACTTTGATCTACTCAAACAAAAGGAAAGGGCTTTTATTACACAAGAGAATGACTGGGCAGCTGATGGTTTGGATGAAGATGAAGATGTCAGCTATGTCAATCTAGCCCTTATGGCCAAGTCTGATGAAACAGAGACAAGTTTCTCAAGCAATCAGGTAATCACTATAAACCTTGCACATTTATCTAAAGCTGAGTGTAATGATGCATTAAATGACATGTCTACAGAATTGCATCATTTGCGTGTTACACTTAGTCTTTCACTAAAGAAAATGCTAAAATCAAAGAAAACAACTTGTTTTTAAGTGAGAGGAATAATGTGCTTGAGTCTCAATATGTTGAGTTTGAGAAATTAAAAATTGAATGTAAGATTGCCAAGGAGGAATTAACTGAGTCCTTGAAAAAGGAAGAAATTTTGAAGAAGCATCTCGATCGTGAACAAGAGGTGATTGAAGCATGGAAAACATCCAGAGATGTCCATGCTCAAATCACCAAGGTTCTAGGAATTGACTCTTTTTGTAATGAAGCCTGGAAAAAGAATAAGGAGAAACTAGAACCTATTTTGGTAGATGGGTTGCTGACAGATGTAGACTCGACGGATGATGAGGACTATCCGTCGGATAACAAAAAGTGTTATCCGTCGAATGATAAAAATCCTCATCCGTCGGCTGTAAGCAAACCCATTAGCAAAGCCAAATTAATCAAGCTAAATGAAAAGTATGGTCTGTTTCCAAGAACTTTGTTTCAGGAGAGTCAAGTCAAGCTAAGAAAGGGAAAAAGGCTAATGTTGGTCACATGACTGTCAAACAGTTAAGTGACAGACTTGAGAAGATAGAGGTAAAAACAGAGACTAAAAAGAAAAAACAATAGGAATGGTAAAGTAGGGATTAACAAACACAATAACTACACACCTGATAAATATGCCCCCAGAAAAATCTGTGTCAAGTGTGGTAGTGTAAATCATTTGTCTGTTAATTGCAAATCTGCCATGCCTACTCCCATGTCTGTTCAGCCTCAATTTCCTAACATGAATGCCATGCCTCCCATGCCTGTTAATGCTATGCCTACACAGAATATGAATGCACAGTTTGCTAATATGCCATTTACACCTAATACATACTATGCTGCATACAATATGCCTCAAATGCCATTTAGCATGCCTTACTGGAATAACATGTTTGCACCAAGCATGCCATTTCCCGTTAGCCATAACATGCATGATAATTCTGTTGCATTTAGTGGTTTCAAAGGTACAACCCAATTGACTAAGGAAGAATCTGAAATTCCTAAGTCAAATGAGATAAGACCTAAGAACCAGAAGAAGAAAGCTAGCAAGGCAGGACCCAAGGAAACTTGGGTACCAAAATCAACTTGATTTGATTTTGATGTGTGCAGGGAAACAGAAAGAATCTTTGGTACTTGGATAGTGGCTGTTCAAGACACATGACTGGTGATTCTACCCTGCTCACAGAGTTTAAGGAGAGAGCTGGCCCAAGTATTACTTTTGGAGAAGACAACAAAGGTTATACTGTGGGATATGGCTTGATTTCAAAGGACAATGTCATCATTGAAGAGGTTGCCTTAGTGGATGGTCTCAAACACAATCTGTTAAGTATCAGCCAGCTTTGTGATAAAGGCAACTCAGTAACCTTCAACAAAGAAGCCTGTGTTGTGACTAACAATCAAAATAACAAAGTGGTTCTCACTAGTGTGAGAAGAGGAAATGTGTACCTAGCTGACTTCAACTCAACTAAAGCAGAATCTGTAACTTGTCTTCTCAGTAAAGCAAGTCAAGATGAAAGTTGGCTATGGCACAAGAAGCTATCCCATTTAAACTTCAAGACCATGAATGAGCTGGTAAAGAAAGAACTAGTTAGAGGCATTCCTCTAGTGGAGTTTACAAAGGATGGACTGTGTGATGCCTGCCAAAAAGGAAAGTAGATCAAAGCATCATTTAGGAAGAAACTTGATTCAGCAATTGAAGAGCCTCTGCAACTGCTTCACATGGATCTGTTTGGACCAGTCAATGTATTGTCTATTTCAAAGAAAAGATTTTACCTAGTAATTGTAGATGATTTCTCAAAGTTCTCTTGGACATATTTCCTAAAGTCTAAAGATGAGGCTAGTGAAATCATCATCAATCACATAAGGAAAGTTAACAATCATCCTGATTTCAAAGTAAGAAGAATCAGGAGTGACAATGGAACTGAGTTCAAGAACCATGTCATGAGAGCATTTTATGATGAAAATGGGATCTTGCATGAGTTTTCAGCAGCAAGGACTCCACAACAGAATGGAGTAGTGGAAAGAAAGAATAGATCTCTTATTGAAGCTGCAAGGACAATGCTTGAAGAATCAAAATTACCAACATATTTCTGGGCTGAAGCTGTAAACACTGCATGCTACACTCAGAACATCTCTCTGATTAATCAAGCAAGATGCATGACACCTTATCAATTGTTCAAGAACAAGAAGCCAACTCTAAACTTTCTTCATGTATTTGGCTGTAAATGCTATATTCTGAGAAATCAAACTGATCAAAATGGGAAGTTTGATGCTAAAGCAGATGAAGGAATTTTTGTTGGATATGCTGTTGGTAAAGCATATAGAGTCTACAATCTAAGAACCAACATTGTTGTTAAATCTATACATGTTGTGTTTGATGATAAAAAGATTGAAGGACTAAAAGATGGAGATTACCATGAGAGCCTCAAATTCGACAATGTTGAGATGGTCAGTGATGATGAGAGTGATCAAGAAACAGTGTCTAAGGATAATGCAGACAAATCTACCACCAATGAAGCACATAACTCAACATCCGTCGAGTCACATAATGCTTTATCCATCGGAAGGCAATCTGTGTTATCCGTCGGAAGACAACCCGACTCATCCGTCGGTACTCAAAATTCACCATCCACCGGGTTATCTAAAGGAGCAGGAAATCAAGGAAGGTCACCCATAGAAAGTACCCCTTTCTCAAATCAAAGATCCACAAACTCAGGGGGAGTTTCTAGCAATCAAAACTTAATCACACATCAAGACAACATTGAGGTCTCTTCATCTAGAGCTAATCTACCTCAACCAAGGAAATGGACAAAAGATCACCCCTTTGAGCTAATTATTGGTGATGTGTCTTCTAGAGTTCAAACAAGAAGAGCAACTCAGGAAGAATGTCTATACAGTAGCTTTCTGTCAAAGGAAGAACCAAAGAAGGTAGAAGAAGCTTTGTTGGATCCTGATTGGATTTTAGCTATGCAGGAGGAGCTGAACCAATTTGAAAGGAATAAAGTCTGGAAGCTGGTACCCAAGCCTAAAGGAAAGAATCCAATAGACCCCAAATGGATATTCAGAAACAAGATGGATGAAAATGGCATAGTAGTAAGGAACAAAGCCAGATTGGTTGCTAAGGGCTATTGCCAGCAAAAGGGAATAGATTTTGATGAAACTTTTGCTCCTGTTGCAAGACTTGAAGCTATCAGAATCTTCTTAGCCTATGCAGCCCATGCCAATTTCAAGGTCTATAAAATGGATGTCAAAAGTGCCTTTCTGAATGGGGATTTGGAGGAAGAAGTGTATGTTAGTCAACCTCCTGGCTTTGAAGATCCAAATTTCCCAGAGTATGTGTATTATCTACTGAAAGCACTTTATGGACTGAAGCAAGCACCTAGAGCCTGGTATGACACTTTATCAAAGTTCCTTTTGTAAAATCACTTCACAAGAGGTACTGTAGATAAAACTTTATTTTTCAGAAATGTTAATGGCTCTAGCATACTTGTCCAAATTTATGTAGATGACATTATTTTTGGCTCTACAGATGAGAAACTTTGTAAAAAGTTTGCCAAACTAATACAAAGTAAGTATGAAATGAGCATGATAATATCATCTAGTAGAGCCAAAGATAATATCATCTACATAAATTTGAACAAGTATGCTAGAGCCATTAACATTTTTGAAAAATAAAGTTTTATCTACAGTACCTCTTATGAAGTGATTTTCCAAAAGGAACTTTGATAAAGTATCATACCAGGCTCTAGGTGCTTGCTTCAGTCCATAAAGTGCTTTCAGTAGATAATAGACATACTCTGGAAAATTTGGATCTTCAAAGCCAGGAGGTTGACTAACATACACTTCTTCCTCCAAATCTCCATTCAGAAAGGCACTTTTGACATCCATTTGATAGACCTTGAAATTGGCATGGGCTGCATAGGCTAAGAAGATTCTGATGGCTTCAAGTCTTGCAACAGGAGCAAATGTTTCATCAAAATCTATTCCTTCTTGTTGACAATAACCTTTAGCAACCAATCTGGCTTTGTTCCTTACTACTATGCCATTTTCATCCATCTTGTTTCTGAATACCCATTTGGTGTCTATTGGATTCTTTCCTTTAGGCTTGGGTACCAGCTTCCAAACTTTATTCCTTTCAAATTGGTTTAGCTCCTCCTGCATAGCTAAAATCCAATCAGGATCTAACAAGGCTTCTTCTACCTTCTTTGGTTCTTCCTTTGACAGAAAGCTGCTGTATAGACATTCTTCTTGAGTTGCTCTCCTGGTTTGAACTCTAGAAGAAACATCACCAATAATCAGTTCAAATGGGTGATCTTTTGTCCATTTCCTTGGTTGAGGTAGATTAGCTCTAGATGAAGAGACCTCAATGTTGTCTTAATGTGTGATTGAGTTTTGATTGCTAGAAACTCCCCCTGAGTTTGTGGATCTTTGGTTTGTGAAAGGGGTACTTTCTATAGGTGACCTTCCTTGATTTCCTGCTCCTTTAGATAACCCGGTGGATGGTAAATTTTGAGTACCGACGGATGAGGCAGGTTGTCTTCCGACGGATAACACAGATTGCCTTCCGATGGATGAAGCATTATGTAACTCGATGGATGTTGAGTTATGTGCTTCATTGGTGGTAGATTTGTCTGCATTATCCTTAGACACTGTTTCTTGATCACTCTCATCATCACTGACCATCTCAACATTGTCGAATTTGAGGCTCTCATGGCAATCTCCATCTTTTAGTCCTTCAATCTTTTTATCATCAAACACAACATGTATAGATTCAACAACAATGTTGGTTCTTAGATTGTAGACTCTATATGCTTTACCAACAGCATATCCAACAAAAATTCCTTCATCTGCTTTAGCATCAAACTTCCCATTTTGATCAGTTTAATTTCTCAGAATATAGCATTTACAGCCAAATACATGAAGAAAGTTTAGAGTTGGCTTCTTGTTCTTGAACAATTGATAAGGTGTCATGCATCTTGCTTGATTAATCAGAGAGATGTTCTGAATGTAGCATGCAGTGTTTACAGCTTCAGCCCAGAAATATGTTGGTAATTTTGATTCTTCAAGCATTGTCCTTACAGCTTCAATAAGAGATCTATTCTTTCTTTTCACTACTCCATTTTGTTGTGGAGTCCTTGTTGCTGAAAACTCATGCAAGATCCCATTTTCCTCACAAAATGCTCACATGACAGTTCTTGAACTCAGTTCCATTGTCACTCCTGATTCTTCTAACTTTGAAATCAGGATGATTGTTAACTTGCCTTATGTGATTGATGATGATTTCACTAGCCTCATCTTTAGACTTTAGGAAATATGTCCAAGAGAACTTTGAGAAATCATCTACAATTACTAGGCAAAATATTTTCTTTGAGATTGACAATACATTGACTGGTCCAAACAAATCCATGTGAAGGAGTTGGAGAGGCTCTTCAATTGCTGAATCAAGTTTCTTCCCGAATGATGCTTTGATCTGCTTCCCTTTTTGGCAGGCATCACACAGTCCATCATTTGTAAACTCCACTAGAGGAATGCCTCTAACTAGCTCTTTCTTTACCAGCTCATTCATGGTCTTGAAGTTTAAATGGGATAGCTTCTTGTGTCATACCCAACTTTTATCTTGACTTGCTTTACTGAGAAGACAAGTTACAGATTCTGCTTTAGTTGAGTTGAAGTCAGCTAGATACACATTTCCTCTTCTCACACCAGTGAGAACCACTTTGTTGTTTTGATTGTTAGTCACAACACAGGCTTCTTTGTTGAAGGTTACTGAGTTGCCTTTGTCACAAAGCTGGCTGATACTCAACAGATTGTGTTTGAGACCATCCACTAAGGCAACCTCTTCAATGATGACATTGTCCTTTGAAATCAAGCCGTATCCCACAGTATAACCTTTGTTGTCATCTCCAAAAGTGATACTTGGGCCGGCTCTCTCTTTAAACTATGTGAGCAGGGTAGAATCACCAGTCATGTGTCTTGAACAACCACTATCCAAGTACCAAAGATTCTTTCTGTTTCCTTGCACACATCAAAGTCAAATCAATTTGATTTTGGTACCCAAGTTTCCTTGGGTCCTGCCTTGTTAGATTTCTTCTTCTGTTTCTTAGGCCTTATCTCATTTGAATTAGGAATTTCATATTCTTCCTTAGTCAATTGGGTTGTATCTTTGAAACCACTAAATGCAACAGAATTATCATGCATGTTATGGCTAACAGGAAATGGCATGCTTGGTGCAAACATGTTATTCCAGTAAGGCATGTTAAATGGCATTTGAGGCATATTGTATGCAACATAATATGGATTAGGTGCAAATGGCATATTAGCAAACTGTGCATTCATGTTCTGCGTAGGCATAAAATTAACAGGCATGGGAGGTATGGCATTTATGTTAGGAAATTGAGGTTGACTAGACATGGGAGTAGGCATGGCAGATTTGTAATTAACAGACAAATGATTTACACTACCACACTTGACACAGATCTTTCTAGGAGCATATTTATCAGGTGTGTAGTTATTGTGTTTATTAATCCCTACTTTACCATTCCTATTGTTTTTCTTTTTAGTCTCTGTTTTTACCTCTATTTTCTCAAGTCTGTTATTTAACGTTTTGACAGTCATGTGACCAACATTAGCCTTTTTCCCTTTCTTAGCTTGACTTGACTCTCTTGAAACAAAGTTCTTGGAAACAGACCCATACTTATCATTTAGCTTGATTAATTTGGCTTTGCTAATGGGTTTGCTTACAGCAGACGGATGAGGATTTTTATCATTCGACATATAACACTTTTTGTTATCCGACGGATAGTCCTCATCATCCGTCGAGTCTACATCTGTCAGCAACCCATCTACCAAAATAGGTTCTAGTTTCTCCTTATTCTTTTTCCAGGCTTCATCACAAAAATACTCAATTCCTTGAACCTTGGTGATTTGAGCATGAACATCTCTGGATGTTTTCCATGCTTTAATCACCTCTTGTTCACGATCGAGCTGCTTCTTCAAGATTTCTTCCTTTTTCAAGGACTCAGTTAATTCCTCCTTGGCAATCCTACACTCAATTTTTAGTTTCTCAAACTCAACAAATTGAGACTCAAGCACATTATTCCTCTCACTTAAAAACAAGTTGTTTTCTTTGATTTTAGCATTTTCCTTAGTGAGAGACTTAAGTGTAACATGCAAATGATACAATTCTGTAGACATGTCATTTATTGCATCATTACACTCAGCTTTAGATAAATGTGCAAGGTTTGTAGTGATTACCTGATTGCTTGAGGAACTAGTCTCTGTTTCATCAGACTTGGCCATAAGGGCTAGATTGACATAGCTGACATCTATATCTTCATCCAAACCATCAGCTGCCCAGTCATTCTTTTGTGTAATAAAAGCCCTTTCCTTTTGTTTAAGTAAATCAAAGTATTTTTGCTTGTAATCTACAGACTCAAACCTTTTCTTACTAGAATCTGACTTTCTACACTCATTTGCAAAATGCCCTGCCAAGCCACATTTGAAACATTTGAATTTTGACTTATCCACCATGTTTCTATTTGGCTTGGCTGCTCCAAAGTTCTTTTTGAACTTGAGCTTGGCAAATCTTCTTGAAAGGAATGCTAGGTGCTCATCAATGTCCTCCATGTCATCTTGGCTCAATGATTCTTCACTTTCTGCAGCTAGCCCCTTACCCTTGCTTTCACAGACCTTTGAAGTTGATTCCACAGCTTCCATCTTTACTTCTTTCTCCTTTTCCAGATCAGCAACTAGTGCAATGGATCCTCCTTTCTTCTTTCCTCTCTCCATTCTTTCATCCTGCTCTATCTCAAGCTCATAGGTTTTCAGAATGCCATACAGTCTCTCTAAAGTAAACTCCTTATAATCTTGTGAGTTTCTCAATGAGTCTGTCATTGGTTTCCATTCTTTTGGAAGAGATCTGAGAAATTTCATATTGGAGTCTTTAGTCTGATAGACTCTTTCATGCAACTTAAGAGCATTTAGTAGTTTTTGGAATCTACTAAAAATGTCAGTGAGTGACTCACTTTCTTCATTGTGAAAATGCTCATATTGCTGAATCAGGAGCTGCATTTTATTTTCTCTTACTTGCTCAGTACCATTACAGATTATCTGTATTGTGTCCCAAACTTCCTTGGCAGTCTTGCAGTTGATGATATTATCAAACATGTCTGCATCAACACCATTGCACAGAATGTTCATGGCCTTTTTATCTTTCCTGACTTGTTCAATGTCAGGATCAGACCATTCATGCCTTGGCTTTGGAACAGATGGCTCATTTCCTGTTGCAGCTCTCAATAGAACATGAGGGCCTCTTTCTATGCAGTCCACATAGGCCTCATCTTGAGAAAGCATATGAAGATGCATCTTTACCTTCCAATGACGGTAATTATCTTTATCAAGAAAAGGAATCTTGACTCCAACATCTTTCTTGTTCATCTTGCTGAATTGTTTTGATCTTTAAACTCTTTGTAGATTAAGAGCTTGCTCTGATACCAATTGTTAGTCCCTTGACAATGTAGCAAGAATTACAGAAGGGGGGTTGAATGGAATTCTTGAACCTTTTTCTTGAAATAAAAATGTTCAACTCGATTATTGATATATTTATTTTGATTTGCACAATGCGGAATATAAACTCAAATGAATCAAAACACAAGTAATTAAAAACAAGAGTCTTTAAAAACTTTCTGGTGGATTTAAACAATTCCACCAGAGATGTATATAATATATTGAGAGGACTCTGTGTGCAGAAATGCTCACAGCTGCTTACAAAAAAAGAACTTCTGAGAATACAGGAAATGCTAAAGATTAAGCTTACAAAGATTTCTCTGTTTTTGTGTTTCTCAACTATCTCAGTTATTTTTCTATTTCCTACTCTCTTGGTTTATATAATACCAAGATTACAAAGTCAAAAAGACTGAATAAATATAAAATCTAACAGTCTTAATCTTTGCTGCTTTTTGTCCTCTATTACCCAGTTAATGGGCTTCCACAATGTGTTTGTATCCAACTCGACGGATGTGTGTCAACTTTCACTGTTCAGCTGATGTTTGAATTCTTGATATGATCATCCGTCGACTTTCAGATCATCCATCGACTGCTATGTTAAACATCCGTTGATAGTCATTTGATCATCCGTCGAAGGCTTTGTTAATCATCCGTCGGTAGCTATTTTGGCACTTGACTTTATTTCACTTATACAGAATTACAAGACATTACTTATGTACAATTAATCAACCTATTCTGCATATCTAATTAAAGTCAGCATGACTTATATGCTACTACATGATTCTATACAAAGGTGCATACATCATTGTGCTACAAATTTATTATTACATAAGCTACTCACTCGATGGATAATAAGATAATCATCCGTCGGGACTATAATGAGTTATCCGTCGGGACTATAATTCTTATCCGTCCTTGATCTTTGTTCCGCCCATTAACCTCCACAACATTGTTATACGAAATTCTCCCTATAACACATTCCAATTATTTTCTTTTATCATTCTCAAATTCAACTGCTTTTATTTTATTCTCTCTCAAACAAATATCCTCTTTCTCTTCAAGCTTTCATTCTCTAACAGTGGCACCTGTAGTAAAGATCATGTCTCAGACTGGGTTCATTTATGAGAAGAACAACTTCACTGCTTTGGTCAATAAGGGTATTCAGCAATCAGAAGACTATCACAAGATGATGGACTTCGTGAAGAACTGCAAGTTAAGTTATGCCATGCTTGAATCACCCACAGTTTACTGTGAAGTTGTTGAAGAGATGTGGACCACTGCAAACTACAACTCTATTGACAAAACCATCACTCTAACTATCAAAGGTAATGAGTTTTGTATCAATAGTGATGTGATAAAAGCATGTTTCAAAATTCCTGATGATAATGTAACTTCACCACACACTGACACTGATATTATCAATATGCTTAATTCCATGCATTATGCACTTCCTACTAATAAGCTAAGTGAAATTAGAAGATTAGGTCTTAGGGAGGAATGGAGTTTCATGTGTGATGTTGTGACTAAAGTTTTCTCTGGAAAAGTCAGTAATTTTGATTTCGTGAACATTTCCATGCTTAACATGCTATACATGCTAGTTACAGATAAATTTTACAATTTCAGTGACCTTGTCTTGTATGAGTTAGGTTTTAAACTAGGTGAGTTGGCCAAAAGGGGAAAGAATGTATATTATGCTAGATTTTTCATGATATTGGCTAACCATCTTTGTCAAGAGATTGTACTTGAGAACCCAAACAACAAATTAGCTTGTTGGGTTCAAGAGAGAAGAATCATTGCAGATTTGAGCAGAGCCAACCATCATAGGGATGTGCCAATGTTCTACTTTCCTGTAATATAGACACCTCAGGTAAGTGAGGTAAGTTCATCCATACCCTCAACTATTCCAATCTCCTCTTTTTCTTTGAGTTCAGGCATAACTATGGCAACTGTGACAATGACCAAACAGTTGCCTACCAAAGCTGCCAAAACAACTGTAATTTCCAAATCCAAATCAAAGAAAACCCCTTCTGGTATCTCTCAAAAGGTACTAGTTGAAAAATCTACCAAAGCCAAAGAGGGGAGTGTCAAGGAGGGTCAGATAGGTGAGGGAAGGGGTGAACATCAAAGAAACCCCAAGGATAAGGTCGGAGAGTTGAGTGAATCCCAGCCTAGCCACACTGTAGTTTCCCAACAAACTGCAGTGCTTAAAAGGGACAAAAGCTCACTTCTAGCTGCATCCTCCCAAAAGGATGTGGCTATTGAACAAAGCTCTCATCCAAGAGCACAGGCCAAAAGGGTTAGGGACACAAGCTCACCCCAAACTTACACTAGAAAGAAGAAATCCAAAACAACTGGGGATGCACAGGGCACACACACAGTGCAAACTGGTGCTAAAGACACAGTCCCTGCACCTTCTCAAATTCAGATTGATGTGGCTCCAATAAATGTGGAGTCACAGCCAAAATCTCTTATAATAGAAGCCACTGAAACACCATACTCACCAACTAACTCACTGGAAGTGGATATGATAAACACTTCAATTCCTGATTCCCCTTCTTTAACTCTGTTGGGGAAGCCAAAATCTAGTGCAAGTGAGCATCATCTTTTGGATGATTTGTTGGCTCACTTGCCAATTCTTTCAGATACTATTGTGACATCTGTGCCTCAAATAACTGCAATCAACACAGAGTCAACAATAGTTTCTCTTCCCACCTCATTCATTTCTACTCTCTCGATGGATATTGCTCATCCGTCGAGTAGTGATTGTATCCCGACGG
This sequence comes from Apium graveolens, assembly GCF_009905375.1. Classification (NCBI taxonomy): domain Eukaryota; kingdom Viridiplantae; phylum Streptophyta; class Magnoliopsida; order Apiales; family Apiaceae; genus Apium; species Apium graveolens. The sequence continues at coordinate 87,014 of NW_027419216.1, forward strand.
ATAAGCTTAACAGCAGTTATCCGTCGGATAGCTTTACCACTCACTCGATGGATATCACTTATCCGTCGAGTGTCTCTGCACAACTTCAAACCTCAATTATTTCATGTGCAGAAGATTTAGTGGTAATACAGTCACTCTTAGGACTGAGAGAGGAGAGTGCTTTGAGTGAGAGGCTGGGTTGCTCCCAGGCAAAAGGAGAGGAAAAGACTGAATCTCAGCAATCCATTTATTCAGGATTGACAAAAGTGAGTGAGAGGAGTCCCACCTTAGTAGGTGAAGGTGAGGGTGTGAGGGTGGGGAGCCAGGGTGAGACCCTGATGCAACAAAAGAGAGATTATGAGAGAAAGGCAGGTACAGGAGAAATAAGGATGGATCCAGCCATTGCTAGTGAGTCAATGATTGTGGATGATGCTGAAAAGGAAAGACAATTTCAGCAACATTACAAAGCTAAAATTGTTAACATTTCCTTGGATGCTGACACTTTTACTCATCCTGTGTCAGCCTATCAATTGTTGGCTGCTCAGGGCAATGTGGAGGCAGAGCAGACTTTGAATTTAGTGCACACCACAGAAGCTCTTGAAAGAAATAAAGCTGCTGTTAACAGGATTCCTTCTCAAGCTGGAGAGCCATCTGAAGAATTTGGAGTAAATTCTAATGATGATGACTCTGGTTTTTTGGATGGAAGCATGAACTTAGGGGGAGCTGAAGGCTCAAGTTCTGCTTTAAGTTTACCTGAATGGGCATGGGCAAAGGAATCAACACTAGGACAATTTGAGGTGTCTTTGGTCAAACAAGTAATGGCTATTCAACAAGCCCTTCAGGAAACTTCAGATGCTGGTACCAAGGCTGTTCTTCAAGCTCATCTAGACTCCCTACATCTAATGAAGATCCAGCACTTAAGACAGAATCTCAGTGTGGATGAATTGAAAAGAGATATAGCTGACTTGAAGACCTATAACTCTGAGAAGCTGGATTCAGTAATGCCATATGGTACCATGCAAGATCTACTACTAAGATTGAGGAGAGAATCAGACTCTGAAAAGAAGCTAGCCAAGCTGGAAAACAGAGTTCAAGTTATTGAAATTCAGTGGCTATTCTTCTTCAAAATCAACAGACTCAGACAAATCTTCTCATGTAGTTGGCTAAAGCACAAGGCCTAACTCCTCAACTTGATGATAACAAAAAGGGGGAGAGAGAATCAAGTAAGAGGGAGAAAGGACCAACAGAGGGGGAGAAACTTCAAGTACAAATCAGCAAAGTAATTGTACCTTCAATTACTATCTCCAAGCCACCAGTTGCAGATGGTATAGATCTAATTAAAGTAGCAGCAGCAAATTTGAAAGTTGCTGAAAAAGGAAAGTTGAGTTTGATCAATTGGGATAAGATTGATGAGGAGATACATAAAAAGTTTGAACTAGTCAAGGAGCCTGTTAAGTCAGCCATCCATCACTCTCATGTCAAGCCAATCAGTGTGAATGAGATGAGCATGAACTATCTGGAGAAAGGACAATCTTCCTGCATCAAATCACAAAAGGCTGAAATAATTCTCAAACCAAGGGCAAATTATCCAAAGTCATCTTTGAAGAATCCCTTGGACACTATGTATGAGACACCCAAGCCTGATGAAAAGAAGCTTCTGTCAAGATCCATTGTCTTCTATAAAGATCCAGCTGATTCAGCCTCAAAAAAGAGAATTGCTAAGATATTCAGAAACGGAAAGGAAATTTGTGTGGTAGCTGGACATCCACAATTTGCTCAAGTAAAGAAAGAAGAAAAAGCAAGATTAAAGAAGGAAAAGAGGCAAGCTGCTCTAGATGCAAAGAAATCTAAACAAAAGAAAGAGCAGATTGTCATCTTGGCCAAGCTACAGGCTGTAAACTCTTCTCAACAAATTCCCTCTCAACCATCTGAAGCTGCTGAATCAAAGAAGAAGATTGAAGAACAGAAGAAATCCCCAAGAAAGAAAGAATTGGCTAGAAGAACAAAAAGGAAACTGGATGTTGTTGACAAGGAATTGGAAGATCAATTTCCTAAGGAATCCACACCAGCTAAAACTCAAGCATCAAAGCCCTTTGTGGTATTTGAAGACATAAGGGTGGTGGACCCCTACAGGAACATACATGGAGAGCCCATTGTGCCAAAGGATGAGCCAATAGAGTGGGATAAATTACCAATTCCTGACTTCAACTTGTCAATCCTTACCAAGCCAAAAAGGACAAAATCAAGGGCAGTCAAGAAAGTGAAGCTGTCACCTCTCAAATCCAAGTCAGTAGTTAAAGCTCAATCCAAGGTCAACAGGGGAGACTACTTGTACTTGTGTGACATCAAATAATTCTCAGATCTAAACCTTTATCTGGATGAACTGGATGAAGTAAGGGCAATTGATGCATACAGAAACCTACCTAAAAGGTTGGTGTTCAAGTACAAATGAGGAAGGGAGATTCAGTGGCCTCTTCACAGGATACTTCAAGAAAGCCAAGCTGTGTTGATCAAAATCTATTCATCCTTCAAGAAAAACTTTGGGTTCAATGTAACTGCAAGAAGACTAGTATTGAAGAGGATTGAAGAGCTGAGGAGTGTTAGAGCTAAATATGCACTCCCAAAGACTCTAATCATCCCATACACAGGGAGAAGAGTGAATCTAAGGCCCTACTGGCTGATGGAATTCATGGATGACAAGGGTGTGAGAAGATTCTTCAAACTAGAAGACTAATTGAGTATCTCTAGCAATGAGACTCTCTTGGAGATGCAAGAAATGCTAAATCTCTCAGAATCTGATGAACTAGAATTCCACAGGCAGCTCCAGAATCAAATTGAAGAAAATAACAGAAAGCTTGGAAGAAGATCCAGACCTTCAAGGAACTAGAAAAACCTGCTCAGGCTAGAGGAGAATCTTGAACTGACTGTGAGCCAAACCTTGTACATTTTGTTTAATTGAAGCACTTTCAGTTTTATCTACTTATCTTTAAAAATATATGTTTAGGATGTTTTGTTATCATCAAGTATCTCTTAATTTATAGCTACAATTCCAGTAGACATAAATTGGGGGAGATTGTTGTGAATATGTTGTGTACTTGATGATCACTTAAACAAAATATCTAAGTAGATTTTACTTAGTGAAATTATGTAGCACTCGACGGATAAGAATTATAGTCCCAACGGATAACTCATTATAGTCCCGACGGATGATTAACTTATTATCCATCGAGTGAGTAGCTTATGTAACAATAAGTTTGTAGCACAGTGATGTATACACCTTTGTATAGAATCTGTAGTAGCATATAAGTCATGTTGACTTTAACTAGATATACAGAATAGGTTGATTAATTGTACATAAGTAATGTCTTATAATTATGTATAAGTGAAATGAAGTCAAGTGCCAAAATAGCTACCGACGGATGATTAACAAAGCCTTCGACGGATGATCAAATGACTATCAACGGATGTTTAACATAGCAGTCGACGGATGATCAATTAAGTCATCGACGGATGATCTGAAAGTCGACGGATGATCATATCAAGAATTCAAACATCAGTTGAACAGTGAAAGCTGACACACAGCCGTCGAGTTGTATACAAACACATTGTGGAAGCCCATTAACTGGGTAATAGAGGACGAAAAGCAGCAAAGATTAAGACTGTTAGATTTTATATTTGTTCAGTCTTTTTGACTTTGTAATCTTGGTATTATATAAACCAAGAGAGTAGCAAATAGAAAAATAACTGAGATATCTGAGAAACACAAAAACAGAGAAATGTTTATAAGCATAATCTTTAGCATTTCCTGTAGTCTCAGCAGTTCCATTTGTAAGCAGCCGTGAGCATTTCTGCACACAGAGTCCTCTCGATATATTATATATATATATATATATATCTGGTGGAATTGTTTAAATCCACCAGAAAGTTTTTAAAGACTCTTGTTTTTAATTACTTATGTTTTGATTCATTTAAGTTTACATTCCGCATTGTGCTAATCAAAACAAATATATCTATAATCGAGTTGAACATTTTTATTTCAAGAAAAAGGTTCAAGAATTCCATTCAACCCCCTTCTGTAATTCTTGCTATATTGTCAAGGGACTAACAGTATGCAACAAAATTCTTTTATTTCAGGTTCTGTGAGATTTTCGCATAGCAGTGCTAAATCACCAAATCAGCAGTGCTAGGATTGGCTCAGCAAAGTATGCATCAAAATTCTTTTATTATGATTTGATTTTATACTCATCATGAAAATCAAACCAGTGGTACAATTATCTGCAGCGGTGGAGGACACACAATGCGAACTTCAGGTCACTACTTCAGTTTTTGTAGATTCTTCTTATAAAAATCGAATCAAGTTTTCTCACCTTCCCATCACGTCACCCTAATATACTAAGACTTTATAGATATATCTATGACCAGGTACTCAAAAATAGTTAGCTCGATACATCAACAAAAATTGATCAAGTGAGAATATAACATCAAATATTTTTTTGAGGAAGTATTTTACAACCTTGCAAGAATTTTTTTTTATTAGAATTCAGATTAAACATTTTCCATATGTATTTATTTTCTTTCATTGTTATTAGAGTTCAGCGGGTTTGGACAATGTTTATATATGCTATTGTATGTATCATATTATGTTGACATATCTAGGCTATGTATTTTGGACAGTGAATTTTGATGTATGAATGGCAATGGCTCAGCAAAGTATGCAGCAAAATTATTTTACTTCTTTTATTTCAGGTTCTGTAGGATTGTCGCGTAGCAATGCTAGATCAGCGAATCAGCAGTGCCAGGATTGGCTCGACAAAGTATGCAATAATTTTTTTTATTATGTTTTGATTTTAGACTCATCAAGAATATCAAACCAGTGGTACAATAAAATTAATATTTTTTTGGCTAGCACGCGTAGCGCGCGGGCAAAGGTTCCTAGTTTTATGAGGGGTTGCTTCTTTTCAAATAGATATGGAGCGTTTGATTTATCGGGGCTACTTGTATTTTTATTTGCATACTAGCCTTAGTAATTCAACTATTTTTAATTTTATTTTAATTCTATTAAATTTTATTTTGGTTTATCATCAACAATTAGTATATGTTATTTTATTTTAGATGTTATTATACTGATCAACTATTTATATTTCGATTTTAAATTTGTAATGGGCCGATTCAATATTATAATTTTTTTAGTCGGATCAACTGTATTTAATATTTTATTTTATCCTGATACACATTATACTATTCCGACCAAATCTCACTATTCATATTCAGTTTTCTTTGAATTTCATTTTAGCCCCGATCAATAGTAAAATTTTGTTTTAATCAAGATGAAAATAGTTTATTATTTGATTTATCGTAAGACCATTATTACCAAACAACAAATTATATTTCAATTTTAATTTTACTTTAACCCGGTTTAATACTTTTAGCCTAATCAAATAATATATATTATTTTATTACTCGAGACCTTTATAAAAAACAACAAATTATTTCTAGTTCATTAATGTGTTTAAGTTAGATATATACTACTCTAATTAGTATTAAATAATATAGGCCATAAAAATAATTAAGGGTAATTTAGTAAAAATAACAAATATATAATATTTAATTAAATAGAATTGCCCACAATATTTTAAAAAAAGAGTTGCTTAGTTAAAGAAGATAAAAAAAGTAACGTATTTTACTTAAAAAGGTGTTGGGAATATGTTGTAGGCATGATGATAATTTACCAAAATTCTCTAAGTAGATAAGTTAAATGTTTTGTAGCTTTCAACAGATGATCATATTATTTATCCATTGAAAGAGTAGCTTATATGAATATATATGTAAAATATTCTGTATACTAGAATAGTTGGAGGATTTAGGAGTTTTAGTAATTGCTAAGTCATGATGACTACTAGCAAGATATACAAAATCAAAGGGTTAATTGTAAATATAAAATGCCCTGTAATTTTGTATAAGTGAAAGAGTATCAAGTATCAACTGTCATGGAAACAACTTCCACTGCTAATCTACAAACCTTCAACATATGAGCTAGTCAAGCTTCAATGAATGAGCAATTGAAGTTTCAACGGATGAGCAAGTCAAGTTTCAACGGATAACAGATAAAACTTCAACATATAACACCTATGAAGCCTCAACGGATGATCAATCAAAACAACAGTTGAAAAGGACTTGACAGTGACTTGACAGTCATATGAGTTGATTGTATACAAAAGGAATGTGGCAGCCTGAAGTCAAAAATTAGAAGAAAATGAATTATTTCCATTTCCATGAAAAAAAAGGACGTTCAAAGATGCTGTATTTAACTAGATTGCATTGTATAGAGAAATGAAGAATCATGTGATTGAAACTAGCTGATAGGTTCTATATTTTATCTCATTTCACATGTAACTTGGTGATATATATTCAGAAAGTAGCTAGTAACAAAAGACTAAGAAAATTAGAAAGCATATCAAGCACATCAACTAGAGAGTCTTTGTAAGCTGTATTCTGAGTACTCTCAAGTTCTTAGTTGTGTTACTTGTAAGCAGCTGTGTACAACTTTGTATCACAAAGTAATTTTCTCAATATATATCTCTGGTGAAAATATCAATCCACCAGAAAGTTTTTAAACACTTGTTTATTTACTTTGTGTTCTTGAATACTATAATTGTTTATCCGCACTCAAACCTATTCAAACACAGTTATATATTTTTGTAAGAAGTTTTTAAAGTTTCAAAAAGTAATCAGAATTCCTTCAACCCCCCCCCCATTTTATAAATTCTTTGATATATTTTAGAAAATAACAATTGGTATCAGAGAAAACTCTTGACACACAAAGAGTTTAAAGATCAAGCAATCTAACAACATGAGCAGAAATGATGTTCGAGTGAAAGATCCCACTTCTGGATAAAGACAACTATCATCACCGAAAAGTGAAGACGCACCTTCATCTACTCTCTCAAGATGAAAGATATGTTGACTGCACAGAGAAAGGACCTCATGTTCCTCGCAGGGCTGCAATAGATGTTGAAGGAGCTGTTGGAAATGAGCAAACAGTCCCAAGGTCAAGGTCAGAATGGACAGATGAAGACATTGAGCAAGTTTATAAAGACAAAAAGTCATGAATATTCTGTTCAATGGTCTTGATGAAGATATGTTTGACAATGTCATTAACTGCACCACTGCTAAGGAAATTTGAGATCAAATTCAAGTGCTATATGAGGGAGCTGAGCAAGTCATAGAAAACAAGATGCAGCTTCTTATAGAGCAGTATGAACACTTTCACTTCGAGGAAGGTAAATCCTTGAATGATACTTTTAGAAGATTTCAAAAATTATTAAATGGTTTAAAGTTGTATGGAAGGATCTACCAAACTAAAGATTCTAATCTAAAATTTCTGAGGTTTCTACCAAAAGAGTGGAAGCCAATGACAGTCTCTTAGAAATTCTCATGAGTATAAAGACTTTATTCTAGAGAGACCGTATGGTATCTTAAAAATCTATGAGCTCGAAATGGAGCAAGATGAGCAGTTAGAGAAATGAAGAAAGAAGGGTGAATCTGTTGCATTAGTAGCTGGATAAGAGAGAGGAAAAGAGTTGAAAGTTGAAGCTATTGAATCTGCACCAAACACAAGTGTTTTGTGAAGGCAAGGGCAAACGGTTAGTTGCCGAAGATGAGTACTGCATAAGACAGAATGAAATGGATGATACTAATGAGCATCTGGAATTTCTGTCAAAGAAGTTTGCCACACTCAAATTCAAGAGAAACTTTGGAGCAGCAAAATCCAACAGAAAGATGGTTGATAAAGTTAAATTTAAATGTTTCAAATGTGGGATGAATGGTCAATTTTCCAATGAGTGCAGAAAGCCTAGCTCAGAAAGGAGTAAATTTGAGTCTGTGGATTATAAGAATAAATACTTTGAATTGCTCAAACAAAAGGAAAAGACTTTTATTACTCAACAAAGTGTCTGGGAAGCTGATGGTGAGGATGCAGATGAAGACATGAATTATGTCAACCTAGCACTAATGGCCAAGTCAGATGAGACAAAAGTCAGTTCATCGTGCAATCAGGTAATCACTACAAACCTAACACACCTTTCTAAAGATGAATGCAATGATTCTATAAATGACATGTCTACTGAATTGTATCACTTGCGTGTCACATTAAAATCACTCATTAAAGAAAATAATAGAATTAAAGAGAATAATGTGTTTTTGAGTGATAGAAATGCTGTGTTAGAAACTCAATTCATTGAGTTTCAGAAATTGAAAGTAAAGTGTAAGATTGCTAAGGATGAATTAACTAAATCTTCAAAGAAAGAAGATATTTTGAGAAAACAGCTTGAACGTGAGCAACAAGTGATCAAGGTCTGGAAATCATCAAGAGATGTAAGTGCCCAAATTGCCAAGTTCAAGAAATTGAGTCTTTCTGTGAAAAAGCCTAGAAAAAGAACAAGAATAAATTGGACCAAGAGTTGGTTAATGGTCTTTCAACGGATGATGAAGCTTATCTGTCGAAAGATAAAGCTCATCCGTTGAAAGTTGACTCCCATCGTTGAGTGATAAAAAGACCATTAGCAAAGGAAATCTAGCAATGTTGAATGAAAAATATGGTTCAGTTACAAAGAACTTTGTTCAAGAGGAATCAAACAAAGCTAACAATACAAGCAGAGTGAATCTGGGACATCTCAATGAAGCAGTTGAGTGACAGATTGAAGAAGATTGAGGTCAAGGAAAATTTAAAAAGTAAAAACAATAAAAATGGGAAAGTAGGGATTAACAAACACAATAACTACACACCTGATAAGCATGCACCTCAAAAGACATGTGTTAAATGTGGCAGTGTTAATCAATTATCTACTAATTGCAAGTCTGTGATACATACACCCATGTATGCACCTCCATCTTTGCCCAACATGCTACCCATGCATGTTTTTCCTGTTATGCCTGCACAAAATTTATCTACACATTATGCTAATATGCCATTTGTACATAATCCTTATTATGTTGCATTTAATATGCCTCAAATGCCATTTAACATGACTTAGTCGAATAACATGTTTGCACAATCTTTGCCATACCATGTTAATCCCAATGTGCCTGATAATTGTTTAAATAATCAAGGGTTTCAAAGTCCTACTCCTAAGACAGAGGTTGATTTACAGTCACCTAAGTCTAATGATGGAAAGACTAAGAAGCCTAAGAAAAAGGCTAACAAGGATGTACCAAAGGAAACTTGGGTACCAAAATCAACTTGATTTGGTTTTGATGTGTGCAGGGAAATATAAGGAATCTTTAATATCTAGACAGTGGTTGCTCAAGGCACATGACTGAGGATTCTACCCTGCTCACTGAGTTCAAGGAAAGAGCTGGCACAAGCATTACCTTTGGAGATGACAAAAAAGGGTATACTATAGGATATGGCTTGATTTCAAGAGAGAATGTCGTCATTGAAGAAGTTGCACTAGTTGATGGACTCAAACATAATCTTTTGAGTGTTAGTCACCTATGTGATAAAGGCAAATCTGTTACTTTCACAACTGAAGCCTGTGTTGTTACCTGCAAGAAAAATAACAAAGTGGTCCTTACTGGAGTGAGGAAAGAAAATGTGTACCAAGCTGATTTCAACTCAAAAAATGTAGATTTTATTACTTGTCTTTTCAGCAAAGCAAGTCAAGATGAAAGTTGGTTATGACACAAGAAGCTTTCCTATTTGAACTTCAAGAACATGAATAGATTTGGTTAAGAAAGACCTTGTTAGAAGCATTTCTCAAGTTGAGTTCTCAAAATATGGACTATGTGGTGCTTGTCAAAAAGGAAAACAAGTGAAAGAATCATTCAAAAGGAAGCTTGAATCAACAATTGATGAACCTTACAATTATTACACATGGATTTGTTTGGACCAGTCAATGTATTGTCAATCTCAAAGAAGAAGTATTGCCTAGTGATTGTGGATGATTTTTAAAAGTTCTCATGGACATATTTTCTTGGATCTAAAGATGAAGCTAGTGAAATTATTATCAATCATATAAGTCAAGTCAACAATCATCCTGATCTCAAAGTAAGAAGAATTAGGAGTGACAATGGAACTGAGTTTAAAAATTCTACTATGAGGTTATTTTGTGAAGAAAATGGAATCATGCATGAGTTCTCAGCTGCAAGGACTCCACAACAAAATGGAGTAGTTGAAAGAAAGAATAGATCATTGATTGAAGCTGCTAGAACCATGCTTGAAGAATAAAAAGTTAATTTATTTTTGGGCTGAGGCTGTAAACACTGCATGCTACACTCACAATATTTCTTTAATTAATCAAGCCAAATTCATGACTCCTTATCAACTGTTCAAGAATAGGAAGCCAACACTGAACTTTCTTCATATTTTCGGATGCAAGTGCTATATTCTAAGGAATCAAACTGATCAACATGGAAAGTTTGATGCCAAAACTAATGAAGGTATCTTTGTTGGATATGTTGTTGAAACAGCATATAGAGTCTACAATCTAAAACCTGTTGGATTTTAATCACAGCGGAGGCATGGTAAAACACTTTTACACATATAAAATCCAAATAAAAGCATATAAATCGTGATTAAAACATATGAATCGATTACTAACCTTTAATAGCAATCCAAAAGCAACGATCGGAGATCCTTAGCAGCTGCTCCTCAAATGTGAAGCACTCCGCCGGTATCCACCAAGAAAACGATGCTAATGAGGAGGAGGAGGTGGAGAGAATTAGGTTTTCTGAAAAATTTGGGTTGGAATAAAAATAGGGTTTATAATAGATATTTATAGGCAAAATTTTCAGCTGAAATCTTCCCATAAAATATTATTATTATTAACCCATTTAATATTCTCATTAATAATTAAAACACCTTTTAATTATTAATCCTTTTTCTAAACACTTTAGAAATAATTCTCTCTCTTGATTTAATTTCCAAAATTAAATTCTTAATTAATAATATTAAGAACTTTTCTTAATTAATTTATAATCAATTAAATCTCATTTAATCAATTATTAAATTTTCCAATTAATTATTTATTTCATAAATAAATAATTATCAACCATTATTAATTAATTTCTCCACCATTAAATCATTCTCTTTTTATGGTATGACCCTGTAGGTTCAATATTAAGCCGGTAGTAGAAATAAATAATAATAAAATTATTTTATCATTATTTATATAAATTCTCTAATTTATTAAATATGATTAATTAATTAATCATATTTATTCTACATCGTGAGGGATACTTCTCAGCATATCGCGACTATCCGGATAATACGAATTCACTGCTTAGAATACCAAGAACCTATTCAGTGAATAGTTACCGTACAATAAACTCCTTCTACCCTACAATGTCCTGATTAAATACAAGGCATGGATCTTGTGTCAAGCCTATCTAATTTAATCACTTGCTTACCATTTACTATGCTTAGTTCTATGCAAATTAGAAACTCCTTTATAATTTCATTCACTCTGGCCAGAGATTCCTGAACTAGCATAAGTGGATCAGCCTTGAACATTCGCTTCCTTCACTGGAAGGGGTAGATCCTTTATTGATCATACACTATCTTCGTGTACAAATTCCTATACCTAGTAGAGCCCTAATAATTGTCCCTGGAGATTAAGAACTAAACCAAAGCATAGTTCAGTGTACACAAGATGACTATGATGACCTCAAGTCTAAGGATACTTGTACAACTATCACTATGTGAACAACTGCTGACACGTGAGTGAACTCCATTAGTTGTTCAGCTATGCGAGTCATGTTCAGTGAACTTATTCTATAATAAGCACCTACATACTAGCTATGGTGTCACCACACAAATGTCTATGAGAACAGACATCCTTCATAATGAAGCAAGCATAGTATGTACCGATCTTTGTGGATTATTAATTACCAGTTAGTAATCCTATGATCAGGAACTATTTAAGTTTAGAGTTACCATCTTTTAGGTCTCACTATTATGATCTCATCATAATCCATAAAAAGTTTTACTTTAAACTATGGTATATCTTATTTAAACACTTAAATAGATAGAGCCCGTAATAAAAACAAAACAAGTCTTTTATTAATATCAATGAAATCAAAACAGATTATATAAAAAGTTATTCCTAAATCCTAATACATGATTGGACTTAGGACATATTCCTTTCAATCTCCCACTTGTACTAAAGCCAATCACTCTGGTATCTAATACCCATCTTGTCTTTATGACGATCAAAGTGACTCTGAGAAAGTGGCTTTGTGAGTGGGTTTGCTACGTTGTTATGTGTGTCAACTCTCTCGACGTTGACATCTCCTCTTTCAACAATCTCCCTAATCAGATGAAAGCGCCGCATGACATGTTTGGAATTTTTATGAGACCTAGGTTCCTTGGCTTGTGCTATTGCTGCGTTGTTATCACAATACAACACAATAGGCTCTTCGACGCTAGGAACAACTCCTAACTCAGAAACAAATTTTCTCATCCAAACAGCTTCTTTTGCAGCCTCACTTGCAGCTATATATTCTGCTTCCGCTGTGGAGTCAGCCGTTGTCGACTGTTTGGAACTCATCCAACTTATCGCACCACCGTTTAGAGTAAACACGTACCCTGACATGGATTTGCTATCACTCTCTGATTGAAAACTAGAGTCAGTATAACCCTCTATTTTCAACTCAGATTCACCGCCAAGAACAAGAAAAATGTCCTGAGTCCTTCGCAAGTACTTAAGGATGTTTTTCACTGCTTTCCAGTGGTCTTCACCTGGATTGGACTGATATCTGCTCGTCACACTAATTGAATAAGCAACATCAGGCCTTGTACACAACATCGCGTACATGATAGATGCTATTGCTGAAGCATAAGGAATCTTACTCATACGCTCTCTTTCCTCAGGTGTCTTAGGAGACATTTTTTCGGAAAGGGACACTCCATGACTCATCGGTATGAAACCTCTTTTGGAGTTTTCCATGTTAAACCTTTTAAGCACTTTCTGGATGTATGTACCCTGGGTAAGACCTATCATTTTTCTAGATCTATCTCTATAGATCTTCATACCGAGAATGTAGGATGCTTCTCCCAAGTCCTTCATGGTGAAGTTCTTTGATAGCCATACTTTGACTGATTGCAGCATCGGTATATCATTTCCTATAAGAAGTATGTCATCCACATACAATACAAGAAATGTTACCGCGCTCCCACTAACCTTCTTGTAGACACATGGTTCATCCATATTTTTGATAAAATCAAACTCTTTAATTGTCTCATCAAAATGGGTGTTCCATCTACGAGAAGCTTGCCTTAAACCATATATGGTTCGCAGCAGCTTACACACTAGGTGTTCATTTCCCTTGGAAAGAAAACCTTCCGGCTGTGTCATATACACTTCCTCCTCAAGTTCCCCATTGAGGAAGGCCGTTTTCACATCCATTTGCCAGATCTCATAGTCGTAGTAAGTAGCAATCGCAAGCAAAATCCGAATTGATCTTAACAGGGCTACAGGCGAATAGATTTCATCAAAGTCAATCCCTTGTCTTTGATTAAATCCTTTTGCCACTAGCATAGCCTTATAGGTCTCCACCTGGCCATCTGCTCCAATCTTTCTCTTATATACCCACTTGCACCCAATAGGCTTAACACCTTCAGGCGCTTCAACCAGAGTCCATACTTGGTTGGTATACATAGATTCCATTTCGGATTTTATAGCACTATGCCATTTCTCTGAGTCAACACTACTCATAGCCTCATTATAGGTCTTAGGGTCGTCTTCATCAATGATTGACAACTCATTGTCATTCTCAATGACAAGGCCATAATACCTCTCAGGTTGGCGAGACACTCTCTCTGACCTACGAATGGGCTGTTCCACAGAAGGTTGTTTAGTCTGAACAGGTGTTTCCATTTGAACCGTAGTAGTTTGTGCTTCTTGAACTTCATCAAGTTCAATTTTGCTCCCACTGTTTCCTTCAAGGATAAACTCCTTTTCCAAGAAGGTAGCATGTCTGGAGACAAACACCCGATGATCGGTGTAAAAGTAATACCCTAAAGTCTCTTTAGGATATCCCACAAAACTATATTTTACGGATCGAGATTTCAGCTTATCTGGGTCAACTTTCTTGACATAAGCTGGACATCCTCAAATCTTAATGTGTTTAAGACTCGGTTTCCTTTCTTTCCATATCTCATATGGAGTTTGAGGAACAGATTTGGAAGGCACCTTATTCAGTAAATATGCTGAGGTTTCCAATGCGTAACCCCATAGGAATACTGGAAGATTCGCATAGCTCATCATGGACCGAACCATGTCTAACAGAGTTCGATTTCTCCTTTCAGATACCCCATTCAACTGTGGAGTATATGGAGGAGTCCACTGGGAGACTATACCATTTTCTTTAAGATAATCTAGAAACTCTCCATTCAAGTATTCACCACCTCGATCTGATCGAAGAGTTATAATACTGTGTTTGGTTTGTTTCTCCACTTCATGTTTATATTCCTTGAACTTTTCAAAGGCTTCAGACTTGTGTTTCATCAAATACACATATCCGAATCTAGATCTATCATCTATGAAATTAATGAAGTACGAAAATCCTCCCATGGCTTGCGTAGACATTGGTCCACATACATCTGTGTGTACCAATCCTAGCAAATCTGCAGCCCTCTCTCCATGTCCACTAAATGGAGATTTGGTCATTTTACCCAATAGACAAGACTCGCATGTAGGATATGATTCAAAATCAAAGGGGTCTAGTAACCCTTCCTTATGCAATGTCCGAAGTCTATTTTCACTAATATGACCTAGCCTTCAGTGCCATAAATAGGTCAGATTTTCATCATCTCGTTTTCTTTTATTAGTTTTTCAATCTGAAGTAAATCATGCTCTACGTCACATACATACAGACCATTATTTAAAATTCCACGTCCATAAAGAACATTATCTCTAAGGATAGAACATTCATTATTCTTAATAATAAATGAAAAACCATCCAAATCCAACATAGGGATAGAAACAATATTCCTCACAATAGAGGGAACGTAATAACAATTATTCAAAATAATAGTCTTGCCCGTAGGCATATGTAAACTAAATGATCCTACAGCTATGGCCGCAACCCTTGCTCCATTGCCCATACGTAGAATCACCTCATCTTTTTCAAGATTCCTACTTCCCTTTAGTCCTCGCAACGAATTGCAAATATGAGAACCACAGGCGGTATCTAATACCCAAGTAGAAATTTGACCTAGTGACATATTAACTTCGATCATGAACATTCCTGAATCAGAAGCGGTAGTCTTACTACCCTTCCTCTTCTTCAATTCTGCAAGGTAAACCTTGCAGTTTCTCTTCCAGTGCCCTAACTTGTTACAGTGAAAGCATACAGCTAAATTAGGATCAGTCAACTTGTGAGCATCTAGTATGCTCCTGAGTGATAGTGCAGAAGACATAATATAGTAAATCTGTAAATGATAAACACATAACAACCCTTAGCAAATATTCAATTTCATTTCAAAATACTATATGAATCAGGTCTTTATTCATAAGTGGCTCCCACTAGTTTATCTAATTTATTCAACCCCTTACGTGAAAAATTAAGCATTCATAATGCTAGTGGGAATAGGGATCCTACATTCCATTACACAACTCCGGCTGTAGCACGAACCGCCATGTAATGTTCAATAGGCAGACAACTCTTGTCAATTACATCTTATGTTATTCCCTAATCAAACTTTAGCCTCTTGAATAATTGAGTCACGACTGTGGCACGACAAACTCAATATTCTAAGTCAAGTCTAACCCAACATTCCGTACATTTGAATCAGTCTCCAACGGCCCACGGCTGTGGCACGTACCGACCTTTAGATTCTTATTCAATGTACACATCTCTATGTAATAGACAAGTATTTCTTATTTCGAAATCAAAGCCCTCGGCTGTAGCACGAACCGACAATGATTTAAAAATAAAAACTACTTTTCTATCATGTTGGAAGGCTATGACCGACACAAGCCCGTTGTGTTATTGGCCAATTACTACTTGATATTATTTAATTTTAGAGGGATTATATTACGTTACAATCATAATCATATTATAAAGAGATTCTTCCTTTTAAATTAAATATTTCAAATCAATAATCAATAATCAGATGATTCCCAGATCGGGTGGAGCATTGTCAAGATGCGTCACTTAATAACCCTTTCTTACGGATAGAAATTTGTTGTTGACAGAATCATCCTTTCTCTCAATATTGAAAATTCATATTCAATTACGTGTTTCATAAACACAAGAATCTCATGATTGTATTCATAATATTATTATTAAGTTTATGAAACAATTTCACTATACTAGATTGTCTAACAAACGCCTTATGTTCATTTAAGTTCACCTAAATCTATCATCGCATGATAAACTAAGCATATATCACATATATAAACATGAATAAACGTCAAGGTAGGCATGTTACATCATCTAGCATATTGGTCTAAGCATTATACATCTCTATGTATCACATGAAGCATTTAAAAGCAGTTGAAACAGTTAAAAACAGCTTTAAAACACTTTCGGAAATATAAACAGTTCAAAACTTTTATATAAACTAAAATTTGATCACTCTATTAGATCCGTCTCGGAAAAACGAATCCAACGATATATTGCTCGCCTAAAACGGAGTTACGAAACTCCCAGAAATCAAATTTAAAAATAACAGATGGGCTGTAACGCATTACAGGAACACGTTACTAGCTCTGTAACGCATTCCGGTGATGCGTTACAAGCCTTTTAAGCCATTAAAAGGTGTAACGCATTCCGTGAATGCGCCACAGGGTGTAACGCATTCCCGGAATGCGCGACACCCCCCCCCCCCCGCGCGCGCGCGTGCGCCACACGCGCCTGCAGCAGCCGCCTGACAGCTTCTTCTCTCGATCGCCGTGCAGCCGTACCTGACATCTGTGTCTTCTCTTTGCTTCCGTGCCATCAGTACAGCAACCACAGCAGATATATATATATATATACATACTTACAATTTATATATATATACATGATTATTTAATTACGAATTTAATTGCAAGATTTTCAAAAATTCATAATAAAAAATCTATACATCATAAAATTATGAAAAAAATACCCAGACGATGTACAACACTTGTAGAACCCAGATCAACATTCAAAATTATTCTGAGAAATGATTTCTCATCAGACATAATTAATCCATAATATAACTTGTAAAAATCATAATTAATTCATACAAACACATAAATACTGAAATTTTTACCACAGATCTATATGCATACAACCTATGCTCTGATACCAATGTTGGATTTTAATCGCATCGGAGGCATGGTAAAACACTTTTACACATATAAAATCCAAATAAAAGCATATAAATCGTGATTAAAACATATGAATCAATTACTAACCTTTAATAGCGATCCAAAAGCAATGATCGGAGATCCTTAGCAGCTGCTCCTCAAACGTGAAGCATTCCACCGGTATCCACCAAGAAAACGATGCTAAGGAGGAGGAGGAGGAGGAGGAGGTGGAGAGAATTAGGTTTTCTGAAAAATTTGGGTTGGAATAAAAATAGGGTTTATAATAGTATATTTATAAGCAAAATTTTCAGCTGAAATTTTCCCATAAAATATTATTATTATTAACCCATTTATTATTCTCATTAATAATTAAAACACCTTTTAATTATTAATCCTTTTTCTAAACACTTTAGAAATAATTCTCTCTCTTGATTTAATTTCCAAAATTAAATTCTTAATTAATAATATTAAGAACTTTTCTTAATTAATTTATAATCAATTAAATCTTATTTAATCAATTATTAAATTTGCCAATTAATTATTTATTTCATAAATAAATAATTATCAGCCATTATTAATTAATTTCTCCACCATTAAATCATTCTCTTTTTATGGTGTGACCCTGTAGGTTCAATATTAAGCCGGTAGTAGAAATAAATAATAATAAAACTATTTTATCATTATTTATATAAATTCTCTAATTTATTAAATATGATTAATTAATCACATTTATTCTACATCGTGAGGGATACTTCTCAGCATATCGCGACTATCCGGATAATACGAATTCATTGCTTAGAATACCAAGAACCTATTCAGTGAATAGTTACCGTACAATAAACTCCTTCTACCCTACAATGTCCTGATTAAATACAAGGCATGGATCTTGTGTCAAGCCTATCTAATTTAATCACTTGCTTACCATTTACTATGCTTAATTATATGCAAATTAGAAACTCCTTTCTAATTTCATTCACTCTGGCCAGAGATTCCTGAACTAGCATAAGTGGATCAGCCTTGAACATTCGCTTCCTTCACTGGAAGGGGTAGATCCTTTATTGATCATACACTATCTTTGTGTACAAATTCCTATACCCAGTAGAGCCCTAATAATTGTCCCTGGAGACTAAGAACTAAACCAAAGCATAGTTCAGTGTACACAAGATGACTATGATGACCTCAAATCTAAGGATACTTGTACAACTATCACTATGTGAACAACTGCTGACACATGAGTGAACTTCATCAGTTGTTCAGCTGTGCGAGTCATGTTCAGTGAACTTATTCTATGATAAGAACCTATATACTAGCTATAGTGTCACCACACAAATGTCTATGAGAACAGACATCCTTCATAATGAAGCAAGCATAGTATGTACCGATCTTTGCGGATTATTAATTACCAGTTAGTAATCCTATGATCAGGAACTATTTAAGTTTAGAGTTATCATCTTTTAGGTCTCACTATTATGATCTCATCATAATCCATAAAAAGCTTTACACTAAACTATGGTATATCTTATTTAAACACTTAAATAGATAGAGCCCGTAATAAAAACAAAACAAGTCTTTTATTAATATCAATGAAATCAAAACATATTACATAAAAAGTTATTCCTAAATCCTAATACATGATTGGACTTAGGACATATTCCTTTCAAAACCAACATTGTTATGGAATCTGTACATGTTATGTTTGATGATAAAAAGATTGAAGGACTAACAGATAAAGGTTTCCATGAATGCCTCAAATTTGATAATGTTGAGATATATTGTGATGATGAAAGTGATCTAGAAGTAATGATAAAAGAATATTCAATATTATCTTCAAATAAAGGAACAATAGTTGATGCACAGAGTGCTACATCCGTTGAAAGATAAAGTGCAGCATCTGTTGAAAGACAAAGTGCAACGTCCGTTGAGAGACTTAGTGCATCCGTTGAAAGGCAGAATTCAACATCAGTTGAAAATAATTCTAGATCATTGTTTAATAGAACCACATCTTCAAATCAAAGATCCACAAACTCAGGGGGAGTGTCATCTAGTCAAAACTGAGTTACACATCAAGACACTAATGAGGCCACTTCATCTAGAGCTAATCTACCACCTCAACGAAAATGAACAAGAGATCACCTATTTGAACTGATCATTGGTGATGCCACATCTAGAGTGCAAACAAAGAAAGCAACTCAAGATTAATATCTGTATAGCAGCTTTCTATCACAGGAAGAGCCAAAGAAGGTAGAAGAAGCTTTGATGGATCCTGATTAATTTTAGTTATGCAGGAAAAGCTTAACCAATGTTAGGTCACACACACTGTAGAGGGGGGTGAATACAGTGTATAGCACAATCAAATCGAACTCTAATAACTCAAGTAACAGAAAACAAACTTTATTCAAAATAATAAACTTTGTTACAGTATGGAACTGTCCTCTCTCAGTGATGAACAAATATCACGAGAGCTGCTAGGGTTATAATAAATAATCTTCTCGATAATGATAACACTTATAGTGTAAACCCTATGTCCGTGTTTATATACTACACAGTTACAAGATAATCGCTAATTGATATGGAATATAATTCTGCTTCCTAAAATATATCAATCAGATATCTTTTCTTCCAAGTATTCTATTCTTCATAGAATTCCTTCTTCATGCATATCTCTTCTTACGTTTGTCTTGATCTTATTTTCCTTTCAATCAGCCGCCTTCCTTATCTGAACGTTTCCTTTAAGTCCTGATATTATCTTCTGATAAATATCTCCTGAACCTTAAGTACTGATGACTTAAGTTCTGACTTCAGTATAAGTGCTGATTTTAGTTAAGTACTGATTTGTCCAGTTTAAGTAAGATCTGAAAACAAAACATAAATCATATTAGACATGACATTATCAAATATATCTAACAATCTCCCCCAACTTGTAAATTAGCATACTATACAAATTTAACAGATATTTGATGATGTCAAAAACATTAAGTACAAATGCATGAGAATTTGACTAGATAACTACAACTTACAGTCCTTAAAGCTTTACCAACTTTAACTTCTGATAACAACTTCAGTTTGTATTCATATCAGAATTTGAGCAGTTATAGATCTTGACTTGGCTTCACTTTCTGATCTCTCTGATGTCAAGAGTTGTTCTGAGATAGTTCTTTAACAAACATCTCTCAGCATATCTAAGTTCATCAATCATCCTCCTTTTAGCATCTTTAAGTTCTGTAGAATCTTCACCAGTTTGAAAGATTGCAGCCCTGAGATCATTAATTTTAGCTTTCATTATGTCCTGATCCAGTCTAATCAAATATGCCTTGTCAGACTCAAGATTGAATTCCACAACCTTGTAACCCAGAAATGTAGTTATAATCTTAGCAGAGTTAGGCTTCATTTCAACAATATCACCCTTGTGATCTCTGTACTTTGGAAGATATATGCTGTCAGACTTAACAGAATAAAGCCTTTTCTGTTTCTGAATTTGACTCTTCAAATAGTTTGCAACACTCTCTGTTATTTTATCATTCACTTGAAGTAAGAATAATACATGTTCCAATTCTTCAAAATACTTTAGTGGAATGGCATTTTCCCTTATATGATAAACCCTACCATCTGTCATGAAGTATAACAAGATGTGTTCTTTCAAGTAGGTATGGTAAACCATCTGTACAGATTCTAGTTGATTCAATCTTTCAGGAGTTGTTCAAATACCTGGTTCACTTAAGGAAGTTGGATCATTGGTTGTATTCTGTATTCTTCTTTCATCAGCACTACCCAATCCAGATTTATCTCTTGCTTCCTTTCCGGTAACCACTCTTGCTTCAAAACCACTTACAGCAGTCTTCAAAAGTTGAGTCTGTTTGGCTTTGGTGAATCCTGGTAGGAGTAACTTTGAAGGTTTAACATGAGCAATGTCAGAGGTTTCCTTTGATTTATCTTCTGATATGAAGTCAACTTGAGCTATGTCAGAGGTTACTTGCTTCTTTGAGATATCAGAACTAACTATATCTTTACTCTGAACAACTTGAGCCATGTCAGAGATTGTCTTAGAAATTTTTCTTGAAGTCAGAGCAAGATCAGCATCTTCAACAATAATTTCTTCATCCACAGGAGGCACATAAACCTTGATAGGTTCACCAACTTTCTCTTTGCCCTTGGACCTTAGATCTATCTGCAATTGTGATTTAGCCTTGGTTGCTTCAGGATTTGTTCTTTCTTTTATCACAATGCCTTTGGCCTTTGGAAGTTTCTTTTTACCAACAGAAGCTTCAGATTTAGATTTGACTTTTTATGACTTAAGTCCAGCTTCTTCTTCCATCAGACTCTCAAAGTCCATTCCTGGATTTTCTTTCAAAAATAGCTGTCTTGATATTTCTTCATCAAGATCCAAAAGTTCATCAGAACTTATCCTTTTACCAGTAGCAGAAGTAATTCTTTTTCCAGCATCAGAACTTGTCCTGTGACTTGTAATTTCAGCTCTTCTTGATGAGAAACTTCTACCTTGACCATGACCTCCACCCATTCCAGAGTTTCCCTGGTCATCTTTTTCATCATCCTTCCCCTTCAGTGTCTTAACAGTTTTGCATTTGGACTTAATTACTTTCTCCCTCTTTTTGGCATCAGCAGGTAAGAGAAGAGAGACAAGCAATTCCATTGAGGCTTGGATTTCATCGAGTTGAGATTGCTGAGAAGCTTGATTTTTCAAAATATCATCAATCTGAGACTGCTGCTTCTCTTGGGTCTTCTCAATGTATGCAACTCTGTCAAAGGTAGGTTGGAAGAATTTTTTCTTATCAATTTTCTGAGTCGTTTCTTGCTTGAGCAATTTTTCCTGAATTTTATGTAACTCTGCATGAGTTGTTGAATGGAGACCTTGAAGATGTCTAGTACTCAATGCAGTGGCTCAAAGCTGTGTCTTGAAATCATCATTAATTAACATTTCATCAGCTTTTGCCAAGTACTCAGCAAGAATCTTTTCATATGGAACAAAGGTAACTGAGTTCCATTCCTTATTCCACTCCTGTCCTCTAGGAGTTTCACTCCAAGGTACTGGTGCTGCTCTTATAACAAACTTCTTAACTAGTTCAGATTTATGAACAGTTTGTTGAGGTGCATGTCCTGAAGGACCAGCTTCATCAGCATCTGCATTAATAGCAGCATCACCAGTAGTATCAGCATTTGAAGCATCAGAACTGACAGGATTAGCATCTTCTGATAAAACAACAGTATGAGAAGCAATTGAGGCTTCAACATCATCCTCTAAGTGCTGACCTGTTTCCAAGTTCTGATCAACAGCCATATCCTGATGCTTACCTATATTCTGATCATCAACATCTAGATGCAGAGAAGGTGTTGTAGACAATTCTGGAGTTTGAGTAGCATCAGTAAAAGGTGTAATTGATGGATTAATTGCTGTTGGAGCTTCTAAGTAGAGAACCTCAGGCACAGCCAGGTTGTGAATATCAATTTCAGCACTTGTGCCTGGGTCTACAGGAGATACAGTTTCATGTACAAGAGACACAGATGGTGTGTTTGCCTTGTCTGTAGCAGCTTCCTGAGTTGGGGACAATGGAGAGGGAGATGCAGTAGCTCCAGCAAATTCTGGTTTTTTTGAGATATGAGATTCCTGATCTCCTTCCTTAGCTGCTGCTTCCTCATCATCTGAAGCTGGCCTTTTAGCTCTCTGTTTCTTGTATCTCTTTGAAGGTGGGGATTCCTTGGGAGGTTCAGCATAAGTCATTCTTCTAAGCCTTTTGAGAAGCTTAGATCCCCCAATTCCAGAATCCTTCTGAGAAGGGACCTTCTCAGCTTCTTTAACAACAGGTTCTGATGCAGAAACCTGTTCCTCACTATCAGACTCATCTCTCAGAATAATCCTCCTTCTCTTCTGTGGTGTCTGAGGGACAGTCTTTGTCCTCTTGGGCTTGGAAGATGAAGGCTTTACAGTATGTGCTGATGATGAAGGTTGATCTATCTGTGAATGTTTGAGATTTGTTCTGATAGAGGATTGAGGTATAGATGTATGAATGGTATGTTCTGATGGTTGTTGTGGTGTTTGGGATGTGGTGGTAGGTTGTACATCAGGATAAACAGATTTATAGGTTTGAGGATCAGCATTTACCAGGATCTGTTTTACAGACTGAGGAATCTGTAAAGGTCTAACCACCATTTTCTTAAGGTCACCATTTACCAAGTCATTAAAAGCCTGTTTTGCAAGTTTAAAAGGTGGAAATAAAGAACTGGCTAGTTGAGGGTCATCAGCACAGCAAAAGGTATATATAAGCTGACAGAATCTAGCAAAGTAAACTACATTTCTATCCTCTGTCATCCTATCCCCAATAAAACCTAGCACAGCACTTGCAAAATCAAAATGAGTTTGGATAATAATAGCATACCCAATGTGCTGACTCATTATTGGAATGGCATCAAAGTTGGAACACTTATTCCCGAAGGCTTTAGTGATGCAGTCGAAGAAAAAGCTCCATTCCTTTATGATATGTGCTCATTTCAACTGTCCAATCTTAGCCAAACTCTTCTCATACCCCAAATTGGCCATGAGCTGCTGTAGAACTGGTTCCTCCGGTGTTGAGAAAATGCAGCCTTCTGGTAAATGTAGAGCTTTACGAACTGTTCCAGGAGTTACCACATGTTCAACATCATTGACTTCAAAAACAATGCTGGGAGTACCAGTAGCACCACCATTATCAAAATGCCCAGTCCGCCAAAACGTCAGAACTTGTTGGCTAGAAATGACTTGAGGCTGGGTCAATGCATACCCAATTTCACCGTGTGCCAGAAGATCTTGCACAAAGTGCAACTCAGATGGAGCTTCATCATGATTTAGGATTGCAGCATAGTTGTTGGGAATGAACTTGGCTCCATCTATAATCAAATCCTTAGGTGCCATGAGAAAAAAAATTGAGAATTAAGGTTGCCTGTAAGGTATTTGATAAAATGTCTGTATGAAAACCAACGTCAGGAGATAAGAGAGAGTAAAAGTAAAGAAAGAGAGATAAAGTGTAAAAGTAAATAAAATATTGTATAATCTTCTCTCTCTCTTAACAGTCATCAGAACATGATTTCTTAACTCCAAATATGAATGCCTATCTCTGTGATTCTTCACACAAATTCTAATTTCGGTTCTTCAGAACATATTTATCAGAACTTCCATCAGAACTTGTCCTCAGAATTTATGCAATTTGACACATAAACTGTTCATCTAAAATAACATTGAACGCCACAGATAACCTCACAGTGTTCTTCAAAGAAATCCACATGATAACCTCTGTCACAGATTTGACTAACACTCAGCAGATTGTGTTTAAGTCCTGAAACCAGAGCTACTTCTTTAATGATGACATTCCCAAGATTGATATTGCCATATCCCAACGTTTTTCCAATGTTTACATCTCCATAAGAAACACTTGGGCCAGCCTTCTCCATAAAGTTTGATAGCAGGGCTTTATTTCCAGTCATATGTCCTGGACATCCACTGTCCAGAACTAGGATGTTTTTCCTGTTGCCCTGCAATCACAAAGACCACTAATGATTAGTTTTAAGGACCCAGACTTGCTTGGATCCTTTGGCCTCATTAAGTTTGTTAACATTTGCAGCAGATTTAGCATCAGAGTTTATGTTAACATTTTTCTTATCAGAATTTACACTATCAGACTTTGAATCAGAACTTACACTAGAAGGAACAATGCTAACTTTCTTTAAAGAAGCTTTTATTTGATAATAATCATAGTACAAACTATGATATTCCTTACAAGTATAAATGGAATGCGATAAACTACCACAATAAAAACAAGGATTTTGTGGCTTATATCTAACAGACTAACTCTTAACTCCTGACTTTGAAGGTAAGGAGTTTATGTTCTTATTCTTCCTGCAAAAAGAAGCCAAATGGTTAGAACTTCCACACTTATGACACATTTTTCTAGGAGCATCAGGAACAGGCTTTTAATCATTGCTTTTATTCACACCTTCCTTTCTATTCCTATTTTTCCTAGGTGATTTTACCTTGTTTGCATTCTTAACATCTTTCAGCTTATGCTTAAGCTGCTTCTTTGTTATTAAGCGTACGTTTACTTCAGTTGTCTTTTCCTGTTTTAGTTTGTCAGAAGTTAGTTCCTTTTTAACTTCTGATTTCTCATTATCAGACTTTACAGCTACAAACTTAACAGGCTTTAACTTAGATTTTTGATTAACAACTATAGGCTTAATTTCTACAGTTCCTTTATCATTTTTATCATCTCCATAACCTAAGCCCTCTTTCCAGTTTTCACTACTTAACAAATTCTGAGTTGTTCTGCCAGAGTTAGTCCAAGTCCTGATAATCTCTCTTTCCTTTTCTAACTCAGCTTTTAGAGATTCATTCATTTTAAGCACTTCATCCCTAACATAGAAAGCATCATCTCTACCTTTCTGAGTTTGATGGAACATGACTAACTCTTTTTCTAAATAATCATTCCTCTTTTTGCAAGCAAGATTTTCAGAAGTTAATCTTTCACATGTTAACGTTTGATCTCTATAGCTAATGAACATGGTTTTAAGATATCTTCTCAACTCATTAATATCATCAGTATGAAAGGCATAAGTAGTTTGAGGTACCTTTAACTCAACAGCTTCAGAACTGCTTTCAGCACTTGCCATATCAGCATTTGCCATCAAGGCATAATTCTCCTCACTTTCAGAATCTGAGGTGTCTGTCCAGCTTTTGTTCTTTGTGACAAGAGCCTTGCATTTGTCACTCTTCACTTTCTTGCAATCAGGAGATATGTGGCCTTTCTCACCACAGTTGTAGCATTTGACATTTGTATAATCTCCTCTGTCAGACTTTCCTCCTTTGCCTTCAGATTTTCTAAAATTCTTCTTATCAGAACTTGCACCTTTCCTGGAAAACTTCTTTCCTTTCCTGAACTTCCTATATGCAATCTTTGTGATTCCTTGCACCATAAGGGCACACAGCTTCATCATCTCTTCATCAGCATCCGTCTCAGGCAAGCTTTCAGATTCTGAGTCATCATCATTATCAGAACTTGATGACTCAGTATCAGACTTTGTGAAGAGAGCTTTACCCTTGCCTTTTCTTGAGGTAGTTGCCTTGGGGGATTCTTCTTCAGCCTTAAGAGCAACTGTCCTTGACTTTCCTCCTTTCCTCTTACTTCTTTGTTCCATCTCAAGTTTATGAGTCTTGAGCATCCCATAAATTTCATCAAGAGTCGTTTCATCAAGATTATAGTTGTCTCTTATTATTGTTGCCTTCAAATCCCAGCTTTCAGGAAGAGCCAACATGAATTTAAGGTTTGAATCTTCAAGATCATACTCCTTATCAACCAGTGACAAATCATTCAAGAGTTTGACAAATCTATCATATAAATCAGTCAATGACTCATTAGTCTTTGAGTCAAAGTGTTCATACTCTTGAGTGAGTATTGTCTTCCTGTTCTTCTTAATCGTATCAGTTCCCTGACATCTTGTTTCCAAGACATCCCATATCTCCTTTGTAGTCTTGCAGTTTATTACCTTGTTTGACATTACATCATCAATGGCACTATTCAGTAAGTGTCGTACCTTAGCATCCTTAGCAATTGATGCGATATCTTCAGCAGTATAGTCACTCTTCTCCTTTGGTACTGACTTTGCTGCTTCTCCTGCAACTGCAACTGTGAGCTTGGTTGGTTTGTGAGGCCCTTCCTTGATTCTATCAAGATATTCTGGATCTGTAGCTTCCAGAAACATAGTCATCCTCACCTTCCATATGGGATATTCAGATGGTCTCAATATGGGAACTCTAATAGCCTCATATTGGCTATGGATTTGTGTCTTTGGAGGTTTTTCAGTTTTGGTGGGTTAGTTGGAGTTTCTACTTCAGACATGATTGTTTTTGGATCTTAAACTGTTTGTGTGTTAACAGATAGGCTCTGATACCACTTGTTAGGTCACACACACTGTAGAGGGGGGTGAATACAGTGTATAGCACAATCAAATCGAACTCTAATAACTCAAGTAACAGAAAACAAACTTTATTCAAAACAATAAACTCTGTTACAGTATGGAACTGTCCTCTCTCAGTGATGAACAAATATCACGAGAGCTGCTAGGGTTATAATAAATAATCTTCTCGATAATGATAACACTTATAGTGTAAACCCTATGTCCGTGTTTATATACTACACAGTTACAAGATAATCGCTAATTGATATGGAATATAATTCTGCTTCCTAAAATATATCAATTCGATATCTTTTCTTCCAAGTATTCTATTCTTCATAGAATTCCTTCTTCATGCATATCTCTTCTTACGTTTGTCTTGATCTTCTTTTCCTTTCAATCAGCCGCCTTTCTTATCTGAACATTTCCTTTAAGTCCTGATATTATCTTCTGATAAATATCTCCTGAATCTTAAGTACTGATGACTTAAGTTCTGACTTCAGTATAAGTGCTGATTTCAGTTAAGTACTGATTTGTCCTGTTTAAGTAAGATCTGAAAACTAAACATAAATCATATTAGACATGACATTATCAAATATATCTAACAACCAATTTGAAAGGAATAAAGTATGGAAGCTGGTACCCAAACCTAAAGGAAAGAATTATGTTGACACCAAATGGGTATTTGAAAAAATATGGATGAAAGTGGGATAGTCTTTAGGAACAAAGCTAGATTGGTTGCTAAGGGCTACTGCCAACAAGAAGGAATAGATTTTGATGAAACATTTGCTCCAGTTGCAAGACTTAAAGCAATCAGAATCTTTCTAGGCTATGCAGCCCATGCCAATTTCAAAGTCTATCAAATGGTTATCAAAAGTGCATTTCTGAATGAAGAATTGGAGGAGGAAGTCTATGTCAGTCAACTTCCAGGTTTTGAAGACCCCAAATTTCCAGATTATGTATACTATCTTTTGAAAGCACTTTATGGATTGAAGCAAGCACCTAGAGCCTGGTATGATACTTTGTCAAAGTTACTTTTAGAAAATTATTTCACAAGAGGTACTGTTAACAAAACTCATTTCTTTAGAAATATTAATGGCTCTAGTATACTTGTTCAGATGTATATAGATGATATTATATTTGGCTCTACAGATGAGAAACTTTGCAAAAGGTTTGTTAAATTGGTACAAAGTAAATATGAAATGAGCATTGATGGGAGAACTAACTCACTTTCTTGGTTTACAAGTTAAGCAAGTTAGTGATAGAATATTCATTAGTCAAACTAAATATATTCATGATCTTTTAAAGAAGTTTGACTTAATGGATTGCACATCTACAAAAACTCCTATGACCACCGCTACTAAACTTGAATTGAACACTACTGAAAAGTCTGTGAACATTTCAAACTATAGAGACATGGTTGGCTCACTTTTATATTTAACAACTAGTAGGCCAGATATAATGTTTGATACTTGTCTTTGTGCTAGATTTCAGGCTGATCCTAGAGAATCTCATTTAGTAGCTATTAAGAGAATTTTCAGATATCTCAAGGGCACACCAAAACTTGGTATTTGGTACTCTAGAGATTCTGGATTTGATCTAATTGGTTATATAGATGCAGATTATGTAGGGTGCAAAATAGACAGAAAAAGCACAACTGACACATGTCAATTTCTAGAAAATAAGCCTGTGTCCTGGTTCAGTAAGAAATAAAATTTATTTTCTATTTCCACAGCTGAGGCTTAATATATTGCTGCTGGCAACTGTTGTGCACAGATTTTATGGATGAGAAATCAATTATTGGATTATTTTCTACATGTGGACAAGATTCCAATTTTCTGTGACAACACAAGTGTCATTGCCATCACTGAAAATCCTGTACAACATTCAAGGACAAATCACATTGACTTCAAATACCATTTCAAAAGAGAGCATGTTATGAACGGTACTGTGGAACTTCATTTTGTTCCAAGTGAGAAGCAACTTGCAGACATCTTTACCAAGCCACTTGATGAATCAACTTTTACTAGGTTTGTAAGTGAGTAAAGTATGCTAAACTATTCTTAAATTTTAATGATTGATGTTCATGCAATTTGTAATGCAGCTAGAAATAAATTTGAATTTATTATTGTTACCCATTAGGATTTGCAAGTTGACAGATCCAGATGCTTGATCAGGATTTGCAAGTTGACAAATCTTAGAATTCAACGGATAAGAATTATCCGTTGAAATTCAAAAACATATCTGGACACATTATCCTTCAACGAATGATGATGTATTGAATATCCGTTGAACAATCATAGCCGTTGAATCAAAATCATTATCCGTCGAAATATACTTACAGGTCTGTTAGTATACTTCGATAGATTATTTTTAAAATTTCTACAGTTCACTTTATTTTTAAACGGTTGTTTTTTGGCAATTATCATTGAGTATTTAAGTTTATTTTTAATTATTTATTTTTTTACTGGGAAAGTATAAAAGCCTATTTGAATTATAGATCTCACTTTTATCTTTCTCTAAATTCATAAGGCAAATTAACTTTCTTCGTCTCTAAAACCCCTTTTCTCTCTGTAACTTTAAAAGCTAGCAAAAATAGCACCTGTTGTGAAAATCATGTCTTAATCTGGGTTTGTCTATGAGAAGAACAACTTCGTAGCCTTGGTGGACAAGAGTGTTGCTTAGGAAGACTATGACAAAATGATGGACTTCATTAACAACTGTAAATTGAAGTATGCCATGCTCGAGTCACCAACTATTTACTGTGAAGTTGTGAAGGAAGTCTGGACATCTGCCGTGTTTAACTCCAAGAACATGACTATTTCCTTTACTCTCAAAGGTACAAATTAATGTGTTAATTATGATTCTATTCAGTCATGCTTTAAATTATCTAAAAATAACACAATTGTTCCACACACTGACACTGATGTGGTTAACTTGATTAATTCTATGGGCTATTCTCTTGATATTTCTAGTTTAGGTAATATTAAGAGGAAGCGTCTTAGAAAAGAGTGGAGTTTTATTTGTGATGCTTTCATTAAGGTATTTCTGGAAAAATTAGTAATTTTGATGTTATTACTTCTTCCTTGGTTAACATGCTTAATATGCTCTTATCTGACAAATATTTCAATTTTAGCAACTATGTCATGCTAGAAATAGGGTATAAACTAGGTGATATTCAGAAAAGACCTAGGATTGTGTATTATGCTAGATTTTTAATGATGATAGATAACCATGTTTCTGAGGATCTTGTGACTGAGAACCCAAACAACAAACTTGCATGTTGGGTTCAAGAAAAGAGAGTTCTTGCAGATTTAAACAGGAACAACCTAAACAGTGAGGTGCCCCTCAACTATCTTCCAATCATTGAGGCACCTCAGGTAAGTGAGTTAAATATTTCTCTTTTTATCTCTTCCTAACCTACAGTTTTTTTGACTTCAACTGTGGTTATGGCATCTGTGACAGTGACCAAACAGATGCCTACCGAAGTTACCAAACCAAAATCTTCAAAACCTAAGTCTAAGAAACCAACCTCTAGTGTCTCTCAAAAGACACCAGTTGTAAAAACTACCACAACCCTTGAGGGGCGTGTACAGGGTAGTGAGAATGGTGAGTGAAGGGGTGAAAATTAAAGAAGCCCTAAGGATAAGGTGTGTGAGGCAAGTGTTACCCAAACCAGCCACACTGCAGTCTCCCAAAATACTGTTGTTGTTGAAAAGGAAATTATCACATTTCTAGTTGCATCCTCCCAAAAGGATGTAACTATTGAAACAAGCTCTCCTCCAAGAGAACAAAAAAAGAGGGGTAAGGACTCTGACCAAACACAGGCTTATATAAGAAAAAAAGGCTAAACCTATGGGGAATCACGGGGTGCACACACAGTGCCAACTACAGTCCAAGACTCGATTACTGCACATTCACAAAGTCAGTTTGATGTGGCTCTAATAAATATGGAGTCACATCTCTATTCTCTCATAATCGGATATAACACACACAAAATTCTCCAACAAATTCTATGGATGTGGATATGATTAACACATTAATTTCTAATTCTCCATCTCTCAAATTTATTGAGGAGCCAAAATCTCAAGCAAGTGATCATCATCTAATTGATGATTTGTTGGATCACTTGCCAATTCTTTCTCAAACTATTGGGGAGTCTGTGCAACAAAATATAAAATTAATCTCCACAGACTCAACAATAGTTTCAACTTCTATTTCTTTTACTTCTCTTTCCTCAACGGATATTCATCATCCGTTAAGAAGTGACTATCTTTCAATGGATATGCTTCACAACAGTCATCCGTTGATAATTCCAACTACACTTTCAACGGATATTTCACATCCGTTGAATGTCACTGCACAACTTGACATCTCAAATCCATTACAAGTGCAGATGATTTAGTAATTGTCCAATCACTCTTAGGTTTTAGGGAAGGGAGTGAATGGAGTGAGAGGCTGGGTTGCTCCCAGGCAAAAGGAGAGGAAAAGAATGAAAATATGCATGTTATTTCTTCCAGCATGACAAAAGAAAGTGTGAGGATTCCCACTATAACACGCGAATCCGGGGTCGGGGATCTGGGTTGTCACGGTCTTTATTTCAATTCATAACACTTTACTTTAGTCAAATCAACAATTGCATACTGTGACCCAACAATAATACTCACTCCACAACACGTTCTAGTCTAAGAGATGAAATCCAAAAATAGTACAAATCATATTATTCACAAATCATAAGTTATTACACCTCAAAAAGGTTTCTGAATAAATTTACATGTTCTTTTCCATTATAAAAATTCATAGATATACATAAGTCTGGTACATTAAAAGTTGAAATCCTAGCCTATTGGTAGCTCCTACCTCGGCCATAACGGCATCAACGCCTACAAAAAGCTGCAGAACTTTTCCTATCCGTTCGTGAATTGGGAGCTTGGTCCTGTCCATCTTGTCTAGATGTTGTTGTGTAATAAAGAAACGAAGCAAGGATGAGAAAAATAGCTCACCAAAATAACAAATGTATTAATTAACAGTATATGAGCATTTCTCACAGTAATTATGAAAGTCTTGATCAAGCAAAAATGAACAAGTTGATATCTTAGCACGAAGAAGTCGCAAAATACTCAGTGTATACTTTCCAAATATATATATATATAGTTTGTTCGCTAGTGCAAAGTATATTTATTGATAACTTTCTGAAAATCTTTTTACGCATAAGATAATCATTTACTAGATAGAAGTTTAAAAAAATGAAGTTACAAATACTCCAATATACTTATATGTTTTCCGAAAACTACTTGAACTACACTTGTTCCAAGTATAAATTGTTTTAAAAGTTTGTCATATAGATGACGCTACAAGATAGAACTTGTATAATATCAATCTTTGAAATATCATTTAAAAGAAATGAAGTTATGAGATACTTCATCAAGTCCATATATATATACATACACACGGATATATATATTTATATATATATATATATATATATCTCATACACTCCTTAAAAACCTCTATTATGAAAAATATAAATAGAGTTGTATTTCCCAAAAATTTTGGGAGGATGAAAACCTTGGCACAAACCACGATACCTTGCTTGTCAGAAAAAGATATCAATCATGTTACTTTTCTAGTAGTTGATGGATGAATTCCTCACTGATCATTACCCTGGCCGCATTAGGGACCTTATGTAGGACCGTCGCCCGGCCTCTTATATATTGATGGACTACCCCTGAGCCCATTTCACGTATGCCGACGCATTTTTGATTGGGTTTACTTCCCGAACATTGGGCAAGTAATCAAAGATTCTATTATCAAATCATCAACCCTGTTGCGAATATAAAAAAAATATCCAGGAGCCGGATCACTCAGATTTTTGAGAAAGTATTTAAGTTCCCTTCGAAAGGAAGATCTTATATTTGAAAACGGTTCTTTTTGAATCCGCTCTAACTTTTAAAATCATTTTGAAGACTCAAAAACATTTTTTGTTAGGTCACACAGACTGTAGAAGGGGGTTGAATACATTTTTTTATCACAATCAAATCGAATTAAAAGAACACAAGTAACAGAAAACAAACTTTATTAAACTCTGTTGCAATATGGAACTGTCCTCTCTCAGTGATGAACAAATTATCACGAGAGCTGCTAGGGTTACAAAGAATAATAACTTCGATAATGATAACACTTATAGTGTAAACCCTATGCCTATGTTTATATACTACACAGTTACAAGATAAATTCTAATTGATATGGAATATAATTCTGCTTCCTAAAATATATCAACCAGTTATCTTTTCTTCCAAGTATTCTATTCTTCATAGAATTCTTTCTTCATGCATATATCTTTCTTTCTTAGTCTCGATCTTCTTTCCTTTCAATCAGCCGCCTGCCTTATCTGAAAGTCATCTTAAGTCCTGATATTATCTCCTGATAAATATCTTCTGATAACTTAAGTTTTGATAACTTAAGTTCTGATATCTTAAGTCATGTCTTAGTATAAGTGCTGATTTCCAGTTAAGTATTGATTTGTCCTGTTTAAGTAAGATCTGAAAACTAAATACAAATCATATTACACATGACATTATCAAATATATCTAAAAATGTCTTGGCTCCAATCAACCATTTAAGTCACTTTGCACCATATTGAAGTCATTTTGCAACTAGCCTTGCTTTATTCCTTATAATTATGCCATCACTATCAGTTTTGTTTCTGAACACCCACTTTGTACCAATAACAGATCTGTTCTTTGGTCTTGGCACTAGGGTCCAGACTTTATTTCTTTCAAATTCATTTAACTCTTCCTGCATTGCTTGCACCCAATCAGCATCCTGAAGAGCTTCTTCCACTTTCTTTGGTTCGGTCTGAGAAAGAAAAGAATTATAGAGACATTCATTTGATGTAGTTGTTCTAGTTTTGACACCTGCATCAGGATTTCCAATAATTAAGTCAGGTGTATGTGCTTTAGTCCACTTCCTTGCAGATGGAAGATTTTCTCTAGAACTGGATGATCCCCCATGATCCATGCTGTCTTCATAAACATTTTCTGATGCTCCCCCTGAAATTATGCTCTCTGAGTTGGATCCTTCAGAATTTGAGTTTTTAGAATTATCAGAACTTGGCTCATCAGAACTTGATGAATCAGAACTTGAAGAGCCAGTTGTAGGTTCTGATGCTTCTTGAGATGTGGTTGTATCTTCACTATGCTCCCCCTGCACAGGTGCATCTTCCTTTGGCGTAGTCACCACAGTTTCAATAATATAAGAGTTTAATCCATCAGAGTTTGCAGTATCAGGATTTAGACTGTCAGGATTTAGACTGTCAAGATTTACAGTATCAAAATTTAAAACTTCATTTTCAAATCTCAGATTGTTCTTAATTTGTAGACTCTGAAGGCTTTTATGGAAAGTGGATATCCAACAAAAATTCCTTCATCAGCTTTTAGATCAAATTTGGATAGCTGTTCAGGATGAGTCTTAAGAACAAAACACTTGCATCTAAATACATGAAAATACTTCAGATTTGGCTTATTTTTCTTCACCATCTCATATGATGTCTTTCCATGCTTGTTAATGAGTGTTGCATTCTGAGTAAAACAAGCAGTCTGCACAGCTTCTGCCCAAAAATAGGTTGGTAGCTTTGCTTCATCAAGCATAGTTCGTGCAGCTTCAATAAGAGTTCTATTCTTTCTTTCAACAACTCCATTTTGTTGTGGAGTTCCAAGAACAGAAAATTCCTACTTTATTCTATGGTCTTTGCAGAACTCTTCCATGATCAAATTCTTGAACTCAGTGCCATTATCACTTCTTATGATCTTCACAAAATCTTTGACCAATTTATCCAGTTGTTTGACATGATCAATCAAAATAGATGCAATTTCACTTTTTGTGTGCAAGAAATACACCCATCTGTATCTGGTGAACTCATCCACTATGACCATAGCATATTTATTCTTTGTAATAGACATGACATTCACTGGACCAATTAGATCAACATGTAGTAGGTGATAAGGCTCAAGAATTGATGATTCAGTCTTGCTCTTGAATGAAGATTTTCTTTATTTTGCCTTCTGACACGAATCACAAAGGCCATCAGGAGCAAATACTGATTTTGGCAATCCTCTCACAAGATTTTTCTTGACTAGTTCATTTATATTGTTGAAATTTAAATGATATAAATGAGAGAGTTTCTTGTGCCAATTCCAGCTTTCTTCAATTGATGCTCTACTCAACAAACAGATTGCAGAACCATCAGTACTTGTTGAAAGCTTAGCTTCATAAATGTTACCATGCATGTATCCTTTCAGAACAACTTTGCCTGTAGATTTGCTTACAACTTCACAGTGTTCTTCAAAGAAATCCATATGATAACCTCTGTCACGGATTTGACTAACACTGAGCAGATTGTGTTTAAGTCCTGAGGCCAGAGCTACTTTCTCAATGATGACATTCCCAAGATTGATAATGCCATATCCCAGTGTTTTTCCAATGTTTCCATCTCCAAGAAATACTTGGGCCAGCTTTCTCCACAAAGTCTGATAGCAGGGCTTCATTTCCAGTCATATGTCCTGAACATCCACTGTCCAGAACTAGGATATTTTTCCTGTTGCCCTGCAATCACAAAGACCATTAATAATTAGTTTTAAGGACCCAGACTTGCTTGGATCCTTTGGCCTTATTAAGTTTGTTAACATTTGCAGCGGATTTAATATCAGAATTTATGTTAACAGTTTTCTTATCAGCATTTACAGTATCAGACTTTGCATCAGAACTTACACTAGAAGGAACAAAGCTAACTTTCTTTAAAGAAGGTTTTATTTGATAATAATCATAGTACAAACTATGATATTCTTTACAAGTATAAATGGAATGCCATAAACTACCACAATGAAAACAAGGATTTTGTGGCCTTTATCTAACAGACTGACTCTTAACTCCTGACTTTGAAGGTAAGGAGTTTATGTTCTTATTCTTCCTGCAAAAAGAAGCCAGATGGTTAGAATTTCCACAGTTATGACATGTTTTTCTAGGAGCATTAGGAACAGGCTTATAATCATTGCTTTTATTCACACCTTCCTTTCCATTCCTATTTTTCCTAGGTGGCTTTACCCTGTTTATATTTTTAACATCTTTCAGCTTATGCTTAAGCTGCTTCTTAGTCATTAAGCCTATGTTAACTTCACTTGGCTTTTCCTGTTTTAGTTTGTCAAAAGTTAATTTCTCTTTAACTTCTGATTTCTCAGTGGTAGACTTTACAGCTACAAACTTAACATGTTTTATCTTTGGCTTTTGTTTAACAATTATAGGCTTGATCTCTACAGTTCCCTTATCATTCTTATCATCTCCATAACCTAAGCCTTCTTTCCAGTTTCCACTACTTAACAAATTCTGAGTTGTTCTGCCAGAGTTAGTCCAAGTCCTGATAATCTCTTTTTCCTTTTCTAACTCAGTTTTTAGAGATTCATTCATTTTAAGTACTTCATCCCTAACATAGAAAGCATCATCTCTATCTTTCTGAGTTTGATGGAACATGACTAACTCTTTTTCTAAATAATCATTCCTATTTTTATAAGCAAGATTTTCAGAAGTTAATCTTTCACATGTTAAAGTTTGATCTCTATAACTAATGAACATGGTTTTAAGATATCTTCTCAACTCATTAATATCATCAGTATGAAAGGCATAAGTAGTTTGAGGTACCTTTAACTCAGCAGAATCAGAACTGCTATCAGCATTTGCCATCAAGGCATAGTTCTCCTCACTTTCAGAATCTGAAGTGTTTGTCCAGCTTTTCTTCTTTGTGACAAGAGCCTTGCCTTTGTCACTCTTCACTTTCTTGCAATCAGGAGATATGTGGCCTTTCTCACCACAGTTGTGGCACTTGACATTTGAGTAATCTCCTCTGTCAGAATTTCCTCCTTTGCCTTCAGATTTTCTAAAACTCTTCTTATCAGAACTTGCACCTTTCTTGGAAAACTTCTTTCCCTTCCTGAATTTTCTGTATATAATCCTTGTGATTCCTTTCACCATAAGAGCACACAGCTTCATCATCTCTTCATCAGCATCCTTCTCAGGATAGCTTTCAGTTTTTGAGTCATCATCACTATCAGAACTTGATGACTCAGTATCAGATTTTGTGATGAGAGCTTTTCCCTTGCCTTTCCTTGAGGTAGCTGCTTTGGGAGATTCCTCCTCAGCTTTAAGAGCAATTATCCTTGACTTTCCTCCTTTCCTCTTGCTTCTTTGTTCCATCTCAAGTTCATAAGTCTTGAGCATCCCATAAATTTCATCAAGAATTGTTTTTTCAAGATTATAGTTGTCTCTTATAGTTGTGGCCTTCAAATCCCAACTTTCAGGAAGAGCTAACAGGAATTTAAGATTTGAATCTTCAAGATCATATTCCTTGTCAACTAGTGACAAATCATTCAAGAGTTTGACAAATCTGTCATATAAGCCAGTTAATGACTCATCAGACTTTGAGTCAAAGTGCTCATACTCTTGACTGAGTATAGTCTTCCTATTTTTTTAATTGAATCAGTTCCCTGGCATCTTGTCTCCAAAGCTTCCCATATCTCCTTTGCAGTCTTGCAGTTAATTACCCTGTTTGACATGACATTATCAATGGCACTATGCAGCAAGTGTCATACCTTAGCATCCTTAGCAATTGAAGAGATATCTTCAGCAGTGTAATCACTCTTCTCCTTTGGTACATACTTTACTGGTTCACCTACAACTGCAACAACGAGTTTGGTTGGCTTGTGAGGTCCTTCATTGATTCTGTCAAGATATTCTGGATCTGTAGCTTCCAGAAACATAGACATCCTCACCTTCCATATGGGATATTCAGATGGTTTTAGTATGGGAACTCTAATAGTCTCATATCGACTATGGATTTGAGTCTTTGGAGGTTCTTCAGTTTTGGTGGACTTGGTTGGAGTTTCTGCTTTAGACATGATTGCTTTTGGATCTTAAACTGTTTGTGTGTTAACAGATCTGCTCTGATACCACTTGTTAGGTCAAACACACTGTAGAAGGGGGTTGAATACAGTGTTTATCACAATCAAATCGAATTAAAAGAACACAAGTAACAGAAAACAAACTTTATTAAACTCTGTTACAATATGGAACTGTCCTCTCTCAGTGATGAACAAATTATCATGAGAGTTGCTAGGGTTACAAAGAATATTATTCTCGATAATGATAACACATATAGTGTAAACCCTATGCCTGTGTTTATATACTATACAGTTACAAGATAATCGCTAATTGATATAGAATATAATTCTGCTTCCTAAAATATATCAACTAGTTATCTTTTCTTCCATATATTATATTCTTCATAGAATTCCTTCTTCATGCATATCTTTTCTTGCGTTTGTCTTGATCTTCTTTCTTTTCAATATGCCGCCTTCCTTATCTAAAAGTCTCCTTAAGTCCTGATAATATCTCCTGATAACTTAAGTTCTGACAACTTAAGTTCTGGCTTCAGTATAAGTGCTGATTTCCAGTTAAGTACTAATTTGTCCTGTTTAAGTAAGATCTGAAAACTAAACACAAATCATATTAGATATGGCATTATCAAATATATCTAACATTTTTTAAAAGGTTTGACGTAAGGATGATTTAATAAAATAAATAAGTTCCAAAATATTAGAAAATATCTTAATTTTATTCTTTAAATAATATTCCAATAAGAATAGCTTTTATAAAAATAAACAAAGTAAAAGTTTTGAAACTAATACTTGAAATTAATAATAATTAATACAAGATATACTTATACAAAAGTAAAATCTTTATTTGAATAATTGAAAATAATGTTTGATTATTATTCAAAACTATCGAATAAACCTTATTCGATTAATAGTTATAGAAAACTGTATATATATATTGTAGTAAATACCCGGGGACATCGCCTTCCAGTTTAGGAAAATATTCAACTTTGGGTCCCCTATACTAAGGATATACGCAATTACTGCTTACCTCTAGCATAGACATTATGCACTTTATAAGTAATTGTATTGACAATGAAATATCAAGGTTTCAAAACAGGAATGCATATATATATATATATATCATATCAACATGCTTCCCAAAATATACATGCAATAATATATCATAAGATTTTCTAATAACAATCATGCACTTATCTCAAGATAATGCATATATATATATATATATAACATCACAACAACAGTTATACAGGTAGAAAACTTTCCTGAGCGATTTGGGGTGGAAATGGATCCGGGATGAGTCCGGTAACCTATAAACAATACATAAGCCGGAATTAATCATCGGTCTCTTAAGAAACTAAGCTTTACTCATTCATACTCTAACGATCGCTTCTACGCTTAAGGATTTACATAAGTTGCTCGTGTACCCTGGGCTCCACCATTTTTATAAAATTATCCGTTAATCATTTTAAGGCAAATCTTTCATGAGGAATTTACCAAATTTATAATCCATTTTACATAATTGTTTCGTGATCCGATTAGTCTTTTAAGGGCCTTAAACACGGTCTCAAAGTTACTCGAGGGGTAAGGGTTCGTTCGCGAAACGCCGTTACCTAAAATGGTCATTTCTCCTAAACCATAAATTGGATATAAGCAAACCACATATCAAAATGAAGATCAGAACATAATATATCTAAGAATGGATATGGTGAGTTCATAACAGTGGGTGTTCAGTTTCGAAAGGTAAGCACAAAAACAGTCTATAGGAAAACGGGCATTACAACAACTATGTTTACATGATTTCCAAACTTTACCATACCAATTCACATCAAACCAACTACCAATACACAACAACAAGCTCCACCTAGGCTACTGATTTAAGTCAACATAAGCTCAAGAACCTCAATTTAATCCAACATTATACCATCTCCATAAACAACTAAACTACTTAACAATCAAAACTTCAATTCATGCTTATCATTCAAATTACTAATCATCCATACAAACCATCACAAAACTCAAGTAAACAAACTTATTACTAAAGGGTTTTGAAGTTTTATACCTTCATTTGTGAGTGGAAATTTGCTAGGGAGCCTTAAAAACCTTGATCTATCTTATACAAGCTTGGATTTTAAAAACAATCAAGAAAACACAAAGTTAGTTTCTTGAAAATATTATTCATCAAGAAATTTGATGAATTGATTAGTTTAGTAAACCTTGTAATCTTGGCTTCAAACTCATACCATATCTAAGTTATGAATTATAGAATCTAAAGAAATAAAACTCTTAATTTTTGATTGAGTAGAGCTAGGTTTTTGAAAATTTCATCCTAGCTTTTCTTGAAGAAGTCGAAGCAACAATGGTGGGTGAGAAGAAAATGCTTCTTGCTATTTTCCTAGATAATCGTGTGGTGTTTTAGGCTTTGGTTAACCTTAACCTTCGTTTAATCAAGGTTAAAATACTTGGCCAAGAATCATTCTTTCCAAAATATCTACTTAACTCGCTTACATCATCTTAATGATCTCATTTCCATGCCACATATCATTATCTTATGATTTGACGATGTCACCTGGTTTCTAGTCTACTTGTTCAGTCCTCATGCTTCTTGTACACGATTGTCAGTTATTCGTTTTACGGTTCGCTTAACTGTTTTTCTCGTTAATCGTTTGAGGGATCATATCCGGGATTTTATTAATTGGGCTTCCTTGAACCTTTCTTAATACCTTATAATCCTTTAACGACCTTCTGTTATGATCCTTGCATTAAATTCCTTTTAATCATGTTACCTTATACTTAATTCTTTCGGAATCTGTTGGATTTTTTCGGGAAAAACCAAAGTGTTCGAATTTAAATTCTGATGACCTTTACATACACTCATTTACTTTATGAAATACTTAACGATCTTAGAATTTCCATAACAGTACTCTTATATAGTATGGTCTGAAAATTTTTCTTAATCAGCACAATCATCAAAAAGTTACTATTCATTAGGATTATTGTTTATAGCAATTGATGATATCAATCAGAAACTATCAGAAGTTCACATCAGAACTTAAATCAATTGATGATGATGATATCAATGGATAATGATATCAACAGATGATGATGTCAACGAATGATGTAATCAGTATTTGTCACATCAGTTGATCTTCGATAAGGAAAAGGAAACAGGAACTAAAGGCGGTGAAGGACTTTATCTCAGAAGCATTGTATTAGGTTTCCTTGTTGTTAATAGAATAGGATTTCTTATACATTGTGTAGTTGTGCTCTATATAAAGCACATATTAGGTTCATGCTATATGCATTGCGATATTGTTATATCTTTCGCATAACCTAGCAGATCTAAAGGATAATTGTTCATCCTTTCGAGAGAGTATGTTTGTAATAAGTTTTTTATCTATTAATATAAAAATTGTTAATTCTGTTGAGGCTTTGTCGAATTGATTGTATTAACTGTATTCACCCCCTCTACTGTTGATTAAGGGCTTAACAATTGGTATTAGAGCTTGTTGTTAATGTACAAATAGTTTAAGATCTGAAAATCAATCCACAATGGGAGACGAATAAGAAGAAACATAGAATCTGAAACCACCAACCCCATCCACATCACAGATAAGCAGCAACATGAGTAGGTATGAAGCAATCAAGGTTCCTATCCTGAAGATACATGAATATCCAATCTGGAAAGTCAGGATGGCCATGTGTTTGGAAGCCACGGATCCTGAATATCTAAACAGGATCTATGATGGTCCTCATAGACCAATGAAGGTAGCTGTTTCGCTTGTAGGAGAACCACAGAAGATGATAGACAAAGACAGGAAGGACTACTCTCCTGAAGATCTCTCATCTATCGTGGAGGATGCTAAGGTCAGACACATCATACACAGCAGTCTTGATAGTGTTATGTCCAATAGAGTCATTGGATATAAAATAGTAAAAGAGATATGAGATGCTTTAGAAGTAAAGTGTCAAGGTACAACTGCTATCAAGAAGAACAGGAGGACAGTACTTACTCAAGAATATGAGCACTTTGACTCAAGGGACAATGAGTCCTTAACTAAGATCTATGACAGATTTCAGAAGTTGTTGAATGACTTATCCCTGGTCAATAAAGAATATGATTTAGAGGACTCAAACTTGAAGTTCCTACTTGCTCTCCCTGAAAAGTGTGACTTTAAAGTCACATAAATAAGGGATAACTATAAACTGGATAACACACCTCTAGATGAGCTATGGAGTTTTGAAAACTCATGAACTACTGATGGAGCAGAGAAGTAAGAGGAAGGGATCTAAATCTAGACC
The DNA here is from genome assembly GCF_009905375.1 of Apium graveolens. Taxonomy (NCBI): domain Eukaryota; kingdom Viridiplantae; phylum Streptophyta; class Magnoliopsida; order Apiales; family Apiaceae; genus Apium; species Apium graveolens. Next base: position 129,444 of record NW_027419216.1, read on the forward strand.
AGTTGCACTCAAGGTTGTAGTGAAGCCAAAGGAGAAAGCAAGGAGGAAAAGCTACTCCAAAGGGAAAGCCATGATTGCAAAGTCAGATACTGAATCATCAAATTCTGACAATGACTCAAATACTGATAATGAATCAGATACTGACAGTGATCATAACAACAATGGATACATGGATCAAATGGCTGTCCTACTGGTTAAAAGCTTCAAAAAGATGGTCTCCAAGAACTTCATGAAAGGGAGAAGATTTTCCAGAAAAGGTTCCAGTTCCTCAAAATATGATAAGAGGAACCACATAAGAAATACTGATTGGAAGGAATCAAGATCTGGAAAACTTGACAAGTCAAAAGAGAGATGTTACAACTGTGATGGAATTGAACATTTTGCAGCTGACTGCAGAAAACCCAGAGTTGAAAAGAAACAAGCTTTGATCTCAAAGGAGAGAAACTGGGATGATTCATCAAATTCAGATGATGGGATCAATTATGATCTCATGGTAAATGCTGATGCTGAGGCTGACAATGCTGAATTAAAGGTACCTCAAGCTACTCTTGCTTTTGATACTGATGGTATCTATGAATTAAGATTATTTCTTAAGACTCTGGATGTTAGTTATAGGGATCAAATCTTAGAGAATAATAGAATCAAAAGTGAAAACTCCGAGTTAAACAAAAGGAATGATCACCTAGAAATTGAGTTGCTTTCCATGCTAGAAATTCAAATAGAAAGAGATAATGATGTTTATGTTAAAGAAAAATTGTTAGAAAAACATGCTTCTATAGAGAATGAGCTAGCTAAAGAAAGAGAAGTTATTAAACTTTGGAGTAACTCAAGAAAGTCAACTCAGGAGATTTTAGAGAATGTCTGTTGGGGATCAGGATTAGGATATTCAGCTAGATCTAATTCTGATAAGAAAAGTGGAAAAGAAATTGAGAAAACAAAACCAATAAAAACTGATAGCAAAGGTCAAACTGAACAAATTTCAAATAAAGACCATTAAGTTTAATCCAAGTGCTAAAATTGTTAAGTCAATCCATGAGGAAGGTACAACCTCATCACCTAGATCAAACTTAATTACTGACAAGAGTGAACAGGTTCACAAAAAATCAGTAAATATTGGTTCAATGACTCAAAAACAGCTTAAGCAAAAGCTGAAGGACTTACACATGAAATACAAGAGGAAAAGGTCTAGGAAAAATATGAATGGCAAGGTAGGTGTTAATAAGAATGGAAATTATATGACTCCTCCTAATGCACCTAGAAAGACCTGTTCAAACTTTGGTAACACTTATCATCTTACTAATTCTTGCAGGAAAAATAAAGAGATAAATGTTGTTCCTTCCAAATCAGAGTTTAGGAATAGAACAGTTAGATATAAACCACAGAGTCCTTGTTTTCATTTTGGCAGTGTTTGGCACTCTATTCATACATGTAAAGGTATCATAGTTTGTATTATGATTATTCGAAACTGAAACCCTCTTTAGTTAAAGAAAAATCTGTTTCTACATGTATAAATACTGATAGTAAGAATGTTAACATGAACTCTGATAAAAAGTCTTCTGCTACATATGTTAACAAACTTAAAGAGGCCAAAGGATCCAAGCAAGTCCAGGTCCTTAAAAACACTAACTTATTTAAATTACTAATTGTAAGGTAACAGGAGGAATGCTCTAGTCTTGGACAGTGGATGCTCAGGACATATGACTGGTTATAAATCCCTGCTATCAGAATTTGAGGAGAAGGCCGGTCCACGTGTTTCTTGTGGAGATGGTAACTTAAGAAAAATCTTGGGATATGGAAAAATCAAAATTGGAAATATCATCATTGAAAATGTAGCTCTAGTTACAGGACTCAAGCATAATCTGATCAGTGTGAGTCAGATCTGTGATAGAGGTTACCATGTCATTTTTTATGAGGAGCATTGTGAAATTGTCAATAAGTCTGCTGGCAAGATTGCATTGACTGGTGTAAGACATGGTAGTTTATATGAAGCCAGGGTCCCCACAAGTATTGATGATTCAGAAGTTTGTCTACTGAGTAGCGCATTTGTGGAAGACAGCTGGAACTTGCATAAAAGACTTTCTCACCTCAATTTCAACAATATCAATGAACTTGTGATGTGATTCATGCCAGAAAGCCAAGAAAAGGAAAACATCTTTCAGGAGTAAAACTGAATGCTCAATTCTTGAACCATATCATCTACTTTATATTGATCTCTTTGGTCTAGTGAATGTTATGTCAATTGCCAAGAAGAGGGAGCTGGAAAAAGGATCAACATACAAAATGGAGATTATCAGAATTGATAATGGAACTGAATTCAAGAATAGCTCTATAGAAGAGTTCTACAAACTCAAGGGGATAAAACAAGAGTTTTCTTCTCCTTGAACTCCATAACAAAATGGAGTTGTTGAAAGAAAGAATAGAACTCTTATAGAAGTTGCAAGAACCATGCTAGAGGAAGAAAGATTGCCTACCTACTTCTGGGCTGAGACTGTGCAAACTGGCTGCTTTACACAAAACGCAACATTGATCAACAAGCATGGAAAAACACCATTTGAGATGGTTAAGGGAAAAAAGCCAAATTTGAAGTACCTTCATATTTTTGGTTGTAAGTGTTTTGTTCTTAAAACTCATCCAGAGTAGCTGTCAAAGTTTGATTTGAAAGCTGATGAAGGTATTTTTGTGGGATATCCATTATCCACGAAAGCCTTTAGAGTTTACAATCTGAGAACAAGAACAATCATAGAATCTATACATGTATCTTTTGATGAGAAGAAGATAACAGATCTAGAAGCTGCAGATGACCATGACAAATTGAGATTTGAAAATGAAGTACCTTATGCTAAACTTTTAAGTCCTGACTCTGATACAGTAAATCTTGATATCACTCAAAGCTCTTAGATTCCACTAACACTGGAAATTCTTCTAACACTGAAGCATATGTTGAGGGGGAGGAACATGACTCAAATCCAGAAAATACTACAAGTGATTCAACTCAAGAAACATCAGTAGAAAGATCATTAGACTCATCTTTCTCAAATTCTAATGAGTCAAATACTGATAACAATGGGAACACTGATTTAGGGTGAGCATTAGGAAATAATAGTGATACTAATCAAAGAAATAATTGAGAGTTCATGGATTAATGGGGAGGTTCGTCTTCAAGGAGTCAACTTCCATCTGCAACAAAATGGTCTAAGTCACCCACACATGACTTAATCATTGGAAACCCTGACAGTGGTGTAAGTACAAGAAAAGCCACTCAGAATGAATATCTCTACCATTCTTTTCTATCTCAAACTGAACCTAAGAAGGTTGAAGAAGCTCTGCAAGATACTGACTAGGTCACAACAATGCAAGAGGAACTCAATGAATTTGAAAGGAACAAAGTCCGGACTCTTGTGCCAAGACCAAAGAACAGATGTGTAGTTGACACAAAGTGGGTGTTCAAAAATAAAACTGACAGTGAGGGCATTATCATAAGGAATAAAGCAAGAGTGGTTGCAAAGGGTTACTCAAAACAAGAAGGCATTGATTATGATGAGACATTTGCTCCAGTTACAAGGCTAGATGCAATTAGAATATTTCTTGCCTATGCTGCTCACAAGAAGTTTAAGATGTTCCAAATGGATGTGAAAAGTGCATTTCTAAATGGAGAACTTAAAAAGGAAGTTTATGTTGAATATCTTCCAGGGTTCATTGATCCAAAGTATCCAGATCATATCTACTTACTGGATAAAGCACTCTATGGACGGAAGCAAGCTCTAAGGGCCTGGTATGAAACATTTGCTCTATTTCTTCTAGAGAGTGGTTTCACAAGAGGTATAATTGATAAAATTCTCTTTTATTAAATATCATGGTAAACACTTGTTATTAGTACAGATATATGTTGATGATATCATTTTTGGATCTATTAATGATAAACTCTGTGAGAGGTTTGCAAAGTTAATGCAGTCCAGGTATCAAATGAGTATGATGGGAGAATTGAGTTATTTTATAGGGTTACAAGTTAAACAGATTAATAAAGGGATCTTCATAAAACAATCCTAATACACTAGGAATTTACTCAAAAGATTTGGAATGCAAGACTGCTCAACTACATCAACTCCCATGGTCACTGCAACCAAGTTAGATTTAAATACTGGTTCTTCGGTAGATATAACTAACTACAGAGGTATGATTGGCTCACTCCTATATCTGACTGCTAGTAGACTAGATATCACGTATGCTACCTATCTATGTGCAAGGTTCCAAGCTGATCCTAGAGAACCTTATCTATTAGCTATGAAAAGAATTTTGAAGTATCTTAAAGGCACCATAAATTTGGGATTATGGTATCCTAGAGATTCATACTTTAAGCTAATTGGATATTCAGATGCTGATTTTGCAAGATGCAAAATAGACAGGAAAAGCACTTCTGGAAGCTGCCAATTTCTTGGTGGCAGATTGGTTTCTTGGTATAGAAAGAAACAAAAGTCAATTTTCACATCAACTGTAACAGAATACATTGATGCAGGAAGCTGTTATGCTCAGATTTTATGGATGAAGAATCAGCTAGAGGATTATGGGTTAGACTATTCTTCTATTCCTATATATTATGATATTCAAAGTGCTATTGCAATGAGAGGAAATCCAGTGCAACATTCAATGACTAAACACATCAGCATCAGGTACCATTTTATAAGGGAACATGTGGAAGCATGTATAATGGAATTAGTCTTTGTTCCAACAGATCAGCAAGTAGCAAATATATTCACCAAGCCTCTCTGTAAAGCTACATTCACAAGATTGGTGAATGAATTGGGAATGATATCAAGACAATTCTCAAATTCTGATAATTAAGACTGCTGATATTTTTGAAGCATGGTATCTTATTATGTATCAGTACTTGTTAGATACTAATTATTGTGCTAAATGCTGATGCCATGATAACATGCAAATTATGCTAAATGATCTGATTTGAAAACTGCATGTTGAACTGCTAATTATGCGTACATGCTTTGTTATTAGTTAAACTTGCTTTGACTAATAGTTTCTATCAGTAGTTGATAAATTCTGATATTGGTCAACCCAGTTTTGACTGATAAGTCCTGATAGTCGCAATTAAGATATTGATAATAGTCAAAACATGATTGACTGTTATACTTTATTGATTATTTTGAATTTATTCAAAATAAATTGTTACGCAGTATTTTTAATTAATCAGTGAGTTAGTGGAATATCTTTTAACTGCTTAAATTGGTTAGCTACTGATGCAAGTATCTAGTAATACTTGAGTGTTTACATTGAGAAGAGGAATCTGAAGAGAGAGATTACTTTTTGTTTACCTAGATACGCGTAATTGTGTATTCACATTATGGATAATTATTACATGGTTAATCAAAGAGTCTCTTTAGTTTCTAACTTCTCTGTTATAAATACAAACCCTCTACTCTCAAAACTTTTCACTATCCTTTCACTTCAACTCCTCATCTTGTCAAATGTTCATGGTTCAATGTTTGTTTTGTACTCGTACTATTGTTGGAACTTACTATACAACTTTCAAGCTCGAAAAGGGTCGTGTCTATTATGACCCCTGGGGACGTAGAGTGAAGATTAACAATCAAATCTTTAGTCCTCATGACGTTCCATCATCAGTCTATGAGGAGTTTTCAAGTTATCAACGATTGGATCTCCAGTTGTTTTGGTTATAAATTACTCTTGAGGATGAACGCTTAGCCAAAGAGTCTGAGCAGCAGAAACTTGAAGCTCTTAGTTGTAAGAGAACATTATTTCTCTTGCAAAGACTATCTCAAGGATTTATCACCGCCGAGCCATGAAGAAGCAAGAAGCTCTGAAGAAGTTGAAGATGGGATAGTTTCTAGCTTGTGTTAGGACTATTTTATGATTCTGCTTTGTATTCATCTTCTTCATAATTAATTAAAATTTTAAGTTTCTTTGTTATCTTATTTGACTACTTGTTTACTTTCTTGTGTATTCTTGAATGCTTTTTAACTGTTATATCTAAATCAGTACTGTATGCTTAATTTCAGATATTTTTAATGGTGCATGTGAAGAAACTAATCTCTATTTAAGTTCATGTGATCACTTCAGTACAAATTAAGCACACTATAGGAGATAATTGTTGTTAAAGAAGAAATTTATGGAAGATTTAATTCTTAGCCAATGAGGATTATTATCTTTGAGTGTACTTGACTATCTAAAATGCCTGTTCAAGACATATTTTTGAGACTTTCTTTATCTATTCAAGAAAGTTGTTCATACTCATTTCTTAAAGTAACACATCTTATATCTTAAATTTCTTCTCACAGCTGAATCACTTGAATTATTTTCTAAAATGTTGCCAAAAATCAAGTGACATAATTCTTGAATTGTGCTCACCACTCAGAAACAACATTTAGTTGGTTAGAGACTACTTGCTGAGGTAGATCTTAATGATACTAACAGAGACACAAAGGTTTCATCAGTTTTTACTGAAGACTCTGTGATAGCTTTCAATAAACACATTCAAGTGTTAGTTCTTTGCAAAAAGAACAAGGTTTGAGATCATGGTACATGACAGTAACCTGATCAAATCCTCTTCAATTCAAATGGAGGTTCTCATTATTGATGAACAACAACTGCCATAACCACAATATTAATTGTGAGCTTAATTATGGATTCACAAGGTATAAATACTTTTATTACTTTATCAACATTTATTCTAAATACTGATTCAGTTTTTTCATCATTTATTATATTTTTTTGATATAAATCCTGTTGGTATGATTACTTCTAGACCTTATTTAAGGACTACCTCTAGTTATATGACCACAGATCACCCTTCTTTAGCCACCTCTTATTTCTATAGGACAATCTTTCTGAGCCTTTTTCTGTGAGATGTGTGAAAAGATTGAGAGAAAAATAGAATTTAAGAGTGACAGGATCCTTCCTGGAAAAAGGAGAGTTAGATGAGAGATAGGATTTAGTAATCCTTGTGAGGAAGCTCTGACTATTAAAAGTCATGAGATGTGTGGTGTGAGGAGTAGTGAGACTACTTTAAAAGAATAAAGAGATTAAGTTTTATTTGCTATATGTGTGCAGGTGCTCAGAGTGCTAAAGAAACAGATGCTGAACAACAGTCTGTTGAACCTCAAGTAAACTCTGATGTACCAAAGGCTATTAATCTCCCTGCAAATCTAATTACTGATACTTTCTTGTAGCCCATACATTCTACTATTCCACAACATGAGACAATCCCTATTTTCATAGAAAAATAGTCCAGAAACTTGCTGAAGAAATTTGGAATGCAAGATTGTTCAAGTGCATCCACTCCAATGGCCACTGCAACAAAACTGGATAAGGATACCGGTAAATCAGTAGATATTACTGACTACAGAGGTATGATTGGCTCTCTACTCTATCTAACTGCTAGTAGACCTGATATCATGTATGCTACCTGTCTTTGTGCAAGATTTCAAGCAGATCCAAGAGAACCTCACTTAACAGCTGTAAAAAGAATCTTTAAGTATCTTAAAGGAACAGCTGCTCTGGGATTATGGTATCCTAGAGAATCAGATTTTAAACTAATAGGTTACTCAGATGCAGATTTTGCAGGTTGCAAAATTGACAGGAAAAGCACAAGTGGAAGCTGTCAATTTCTTGGAGGCAGATTGGTTTCTTGGTACAGCAAGAAACAAAAGTCAATTTCCACATCAACTGCAGAAGCAGAGTATATTGCTGCAGGAAGCTGTTGTGCACAGATTCTTTGGATGAAGAATCAGTTACTGGATTATGGGTTAACATATTTCAAAATCCCTATTTACTGTGATAATCAAAGTGCTATTGCTATGACAGGTAATCCAGTTCAACACTCTATGACAAAGCACATCAGCATCAGGTACCACTTCATCAGGGAACATGTGGATGAAGGTACAGTGGAATTGCATTTTGTTCCCACAGATCAACAACTAGCAGATATCTTCACAAAACCACTGTGTGAAGCTACTTTTACAAGATTGGTAAATGAACTTGGAATGGTTTCAGGTTCTTTCTCTAAATCTGCTTAGACTTGTTCTGTGTTATCAGACTTTATGCTCAGTATTTACAGAATTAATCTCATTGTGTATTTTGTGCTTAATTGATAAATGTCTTTAAGTACTGACTGATTGTCTGATATATATTTCTAAACTCTGATAAGTGATATGTCTGTTTAAGTACCTATTCAATCCTATGAGGATAACTGTGCTAGATACTGACCTAGTAGTCTTCAATAAACAAATGATTCCATATAAGAAGTAATTATTTCAGTGGAAATCTTATGACACTAGCAAATTATGATAATTGAGCTTAGTTAAGTTTACTTTGTATATCTTATTACTAAGTCACAAATTAGAATAATGCTACTCATCTGTTAAGTTCTGATACTAGTAAAACTGCTGAATGTACTAAGTGCTGATAAACCTCACTTATCAAAAGAAAAAGCAAAAAGATCAAAGAATAAAATCAGGTACTCCTTTGAGATCTAGAGTAAAAATGTGGAAGGGACGACCCAAGTGCATTGCTGGTATTAAGTAAATATGCATTAGAAAAGCAAAATATTTTCTTGGTGACTTTTCACACTTTATGATTACTGGAGAAATACTCTGATAATAGCATAAATTCTGATAAACAGCCATGACTCACTTACACGGAGAAGCCACTGTAAAATAGAATTTCAAAAGATACATAAAATTAACACAAAACAGATGAGGTGAACTCAAGCATGAACTCATTCATCAGTAGGTTTCAGGACAATGACAGCTCTTTAATAAAATTTTAGTTATGCCTTATTTCTAAGATGTACTGAAGTGACTCAGACTTTACTCTTTGTCTGTTATTTAGCTTAATGCACACACTAATCACTCCATATGAATGATGAAAATTACTGTGGTGGTCTATGTTATTTTAGATAAACAGTCACTGTGTCCCTTTGCACAAATTCTGAGGACAAGTTCTAGTTACACGTTCTAATGATTAAGTTCTGAAGTCTATAACTCAGAACTTGTATGAGGATTTACTAAGATGGGCATTCCTTTTTCGAGTTAAGAAATTATGTTCTGATGACTGTTAAGTTCTGATATAAGTCTAAGTTCTGATATTACAGTCTAATGTTTTACTTGACTTATCTGTGAATAAAATTTGATAACAGTCTCAGTTAATAATTGAATATGTTGAAGTGGAAGATTAATAGTCACTATTGTTAGGTCACACACACACTGTAGAGGGGGTGAATACAGTGTATAGTACACTCAAATCAAACTTTAAGATCTTAAGTAACAGAAAACAAACTTTATTGAAACAATAAACTATGTTACAGTATGGAACTGTTACCTCTCAGTGATGAACAAATATCACGAGAGCTGCTAGGGTTATAAAGAATAATAACTTCGATAATGATAACACTTATAGTGTAAACCCTATGCCTGTGTTTATATACTACACAGTTACAAGATAATCGCTAATTGATATGGAATATAATTCTGCTTCCTAAAATATATCAATCAGATATCTTTTCTTCCAAGTATTCCATTCTTCACGGAATTCCTTCTTCATGCATATCTCTTCTTATGTTTATCTCGATCTTCTTTCCTTTAATCAGCTACTGTCCTTATCTGATTGTCCTTCAGCACTTAAGTTCTGATATCTATCTTCTGATGATTATCTCCTGATAATATAAGTACTGATATCCTTAAGTCCTGACTTCCAGTATAAGTACTGATCAACAGTTAAGTACTGATTTATCCTGTTCACGTAAGATCTGAAAGCTAAACATAAGACATATTAGCCATGACATTATCAAATATATCTAACAATCTCCCCCAACTTGTAAATTAACAAAATATACAAGTTTAACAGATATTTGATGATGTCAAAAACATTAAGTACAAATGCATGAGAAATAGACTAGATAACTACAACTTACAGTCCTTAAAGTTTTTACCAATTTCAGCTTCTGATAACAACTTCAATCTGTATAAATATCATAATTTAAGCAGTTGTAGATCTTCGACTTGGCTTCTTCATTTTCTGATCTCTCTGATGTCAGGAGTTGTTCTGAGATAGTTCTTCAACAAACATTTCTCAGCATATCTTAGTTCATCAATCATTCTCCTTTTAACACCTTTAAGCTCTGCAGTATCTTCACCAGTTTGAAAGATTGCAGCTCTGAGATCATTAATCTTTGCTTTTCTTAACTCCTAATCTAGTCTTATGACATAAGCTTTGTCAGATTCAAGATTGAATTCAAGTCCCTTAATACCAAGATACGTTCTGATCTGTGCAGTATTAGGCTTCATATCAATAATATCACCATTGTGATCTCTGTACTTTGGAACATATATGCTGTCAGACTTAACAGAATAAAGCCTTTTATGTCTCTGAATCTGTTCTTTTAAGTAGTTTGCAGCAGTCTCTGTTATTCTGTCATCCACTTGAAGTAAGAAAAGTACATGCTCCAATTCTTCAAAATACTTCAAAGGAATGGCATTTTGTCTTATATGATAAACCCTACCATCTGTCATGAAATACAACATGATGTATTCTTTCAAGTAGGTATGGTAAACCATCTGTACAGATTCCAGTTGATTCAATCTCTCAGGAGTTGCTCCAATACCTGGTTCACTCAAGGAAGTTGGATCATTGGTAGTGTTGTGTACTCTTCTTTCATCAGCACTTCCCAATCCAGTTTTATCTCTAGCTTCCTTTCCAGTAACTACTCTTGCTTCAAAACCACTTGCAGTAGTATTCAAAGATTCAGTCTGTTTTGCTTTAGTGAATCCTGGTAGGAGTGTTTTAGTTCTATTTTCTGATATCAAGTTAACTTGAGCACTGTCAGAGGTTACTTGCTTCTTCTGAATATCAGAACTTACAATTTCTTGACTCTGAACAACTTAAGCCATGTCAGAGGTTGTTTTTAAGAACTTTTCTTGTAGTCAGAGCAAGATCATCTTTTCCATCAGTAATTTCTTCTTCCTCAGGAGGTACATAAGGCTTGATAGGTTCACCAACCTTTTCTTTACCCTTGGATCTTGGATCTATCTGTGGTTGTGATCTAGCCAAAGTTGCTTCAGTATGTATCCTTTCTTTGATCACAATGCCTTTAGGTTTTGGAAGTAACTTTTTACTAGAAGCTTCAGATTTAGATGTGACTTTCTCTGATTTAAGTCTGGCTTCTTCTTCCTTTAAACTTTCTAAGTCCATCCTTGGATTTTCTTGAAGAAATAACTGTCTTGACATTTCCTCATCAAGATCTAGAAGTTCATCAGAACTTATCCTTTTACCAGCAGCAGAAATTATTCTTTTCCCAGTATCAGAACTTGTTATGTGACTAGCTTATCTTGATATAAACCTTCTACCTTTACTATGACCACTACCCATTCCAGAGGTTCCTTGGTCATCTTTTCCATCATCCTTTCCTTGCAGTGTCTTGTTGGTTTTGCATTTGGACTTAATTACCTTCTCCCCCTTTTTGGCATCAGCAGGTAATAAAAGAGAGATAAGTAGTTCCACTGAGGTCTGGATTTCAGTAAGTTGCGATTGCTGAGAAGCTTGATTTGTCAGAATTTGATCAATCTGAGGTTGTTGCTTCTCTTGAGTTTTCTCAATATAAGCAACCCTGTCAATGGTAGGTTGGAAGAACTTTTTCTTATCAATTTTCCAAACTTGTTCCTGTTTGATAAAGTTCTCCTGAATCTTGTGTAGCTCTGCATGAGTATTGGAATGAAGACCTTGTAGATGTTTAGTACTCAATGCAGTGACTCTAAGCTGGGTTTTAAAATCATCAGAATTTAACATTTCATCAGCTTTAGTCAAGTGCTCAGCAAGATGTAAAGCATTTGGAACACATGAAACTGAGTTCCATTCCTTAGTCCACTCCTGACCTGCAGGAGTTTCACTCCAAGGTACTGGTGCATCCCTGATAACAAACTCCTTTACCAGTTCAGACTTAGGAAGAGTCGGTGGAGGAGTATGTCCTGAAGGACCTGCTTCATCAGCATCTACAGTTGTAGCAGCTTCACCAGTATCTCCAACATTTGCAGCATCAGAACTTAAAGAATCAGTATCTTCTAATAAGACAACAGTGTGAGTAGCAATGGAGGCTTCAGCATCCTCTAATTGTTGATCTGATACTAAGTTCTGATCAACAGCCATATCCTGATGCTCACCTAAAATCTGATCATCAGCATCTTGATGCAGAGAAGGTGTTGTTGATAACTCTGGAGTTTGAACAGCATCAATAACAGGTGTTGTAGAAGTATTATTTGCTGTTGGAGCTTCTAAGAAAAGTATTTCAGGCACAACCAGGTGCTGAATATCAATTTCAGCACTTGTGCCTGGATCAACAAGAGACACAGATGGTGAGTTAGCCTTGTCAGATACAGCTTCCTGAGATGGAGTTGATGGAGAAGAAGTGACTGGAGCAAATTCCTTGTCTTGTGAGAACAGAGATTTCTGATCCCCTTCCTTAGCTGCTTCCTCCTCATCATCTGAAACTGGCCTTTGTGCCCTCTGTTTCTTGTACTTCATTGTTGATTTGGATTCCTTGGGAGTTTCAGGAACTATCATGCGTCTAAGCCTCTTGAGAAGCCTAGAACCCCCAATTGCAGAATCCTTCTGAGAAGTTGCGTTCTCAGCTTCAACCACAACAGGTTCTGAAGAAGGAATCTGTTCCTCAGAATCTGATTCATCTCTCAAAGTAAATCTCCTCCTCTTTTGAGGTGTTTGAGGAACAGTCTTTGTTCTCTTTGGCTTAGAGGATATAGGCTTCACAGTAGGTGCTGAAGAAGAAGGTTGAGCAGTCTGTGAAGTGGAGAGATAGGATTTGAGATAAGTTCTGAGGGTAGGTTAAGTAGAATGAGAGGTAGGTACTGAGGTTGATGGATTTTTGGTTATGGTGAGTTGGTTGAACATTTGAGTAAATAGATTTGTAAGTATTAGGATCAGCATTTACCAGAATCTGTTTCACAGACTGAGGAATCTGTAATTGTCTCACCATTGATTTCTTTGTGTCAGCATTTATCAGGTCGTTAAAGTACCTTTTTGCAACCTTAAAAGGTGGGGTTTGAGTGCTGACTAACTGGGGTTCAGCAGTACAATACGTATAAATAAGTTGACAGAATCTAGCAAAATAAACAACATCTCGATCCTCTGTCATCCTATCCCCAATAAAACCAATTATTCCAGTTGCAA
>NW_027419217.1:0-90924 GCF_009905375.1 Apium graveolens
TTCAAGTTAAGTTCACATAGTATATATAGTATATGATTGATGAGATCTTATTCATGTAAATGTTTGTTCTTGCTGAGATTCGAACCTGAAAACTTATATGTACTTTATAAAATTAATATAATGTTGTTGTTGACGGGATTCGAATATGAGAACTTGTGTAGTGTATTTTTTTAGCATTTGGATCTAACTGCTCTGATTATTTGATAAAAAAGATCCGACGGTCGTGATGAAAAGGATAATTAAAATGAGGGGTTAACCAAACTACAATTCGGTTATTAAAGTATAGTATAGATTTTTCTATTCATAAAATACTAACACGAGAGAGAGGAAAAAAAATTAAATAATATTCAGATGTCAAAAAACCAAACAATCCTCCATCGTATCAATCTACACAATTATCATTTTAATAATAAAATTAAAAATTATCTAAAACAATCTTAAATTAGGGGTGATCATGGTTCGTTTTGAACCACAAAAATCGCAAAAACCAATTCAGTTTAATCTGATACGAATCGAAACAAGGTTCATGATTTCGGTTCACCTAATTTAATAAATCGAGGTTCGTGTTTTAATTCCGATTTATCTTAAGCCAAACCACTTTCAAACTGAATCACATATTAGAGTAATATATATTTTAGTTTATTAATTATATTACTTCCGGGAATTTCACCGAAGTTGTCATTATTTAATAAAATTTTAGTTAAACATATAGTACAATTATGCTGCCATATTATTGTTCTCTTAATTATTTTGGAATACTCTTAATTATTATTTGCCTTTATTATTCATTATTGCAAGTTTTTGGTTATTATTATCCAAATATTATTATTTGTGATTATATGATTAATACATCATGATTTGCAGGCTATTATTACATTCAATGAGAAACATTTCATTTTATTTTTTAGTAATATCAGTTGTTTATGATAATCATTGTATCACTAGTCACAGACAGACTAATCGGCTAAACCCCGCTAACCGAATTATCTAAAATCGCAATCGCATGATTCAGATTAGATGGATTGATGGTTGTAGATTGGTTTAAAATTTTAAAAACCGCACCATAAGATTTGATTTAGTTTTGAACTCTAACCGAATCAATCAGACCTTGATCACCCTATTTAAAATATTCATAAAAAATAAAGAAAAACTTACTTAAGTATATAAATATTTTTGAGTAATGCGGAGGCAAAAAATATAAACAATTATTATAACATATCGTGACATTACTGATTGACAGTATATAATAATTTAATGATTTTTTTTTGAGTAAATAATTTAATTGATGTTATAGTTTAAATTCATGGGTCCATTTTTTTTTTTTTTTTTTTTTTGAAACAAAACTGAATATTTCATTCAAGAAGCATCAATAGTACAAATCTCCACCAAATGGGTAGGAGGAGACGTGAAAATGATAAAGCAATTAACCGACAAGGCATTTTAGCTAATCCATGAGCTACCTCATTGGCTTGCTTTCGAACAAACTTGACACTAACCCCTGACAACGACTGGAGCAATAGTCTGCAATGGTCAATTATGTGGCCAACCTCTAACAGAAACTTGTTCTGGCCATTAATTGCATTGACTGCTACTAGTGAGTCCGACTCCACCGTCACCTTTCTACCATCCATACTCTTCACCCACGAGAGAGCTTCTCTTATCCCTAGAACTTCTGCTTCCAATGCGTCTGCTGCTTGAGAAAGGACTACAGTTCGGCCCTCGACAAAACTTCCAAGATGGTTACGTATTACCATTCCTATGGAGAAAGATTCAGCCCCCTGAAACCACGAAGCATCTACATTAACCTTATATTCCCCAGCTGCTGGGGTCGTCCACTTCCTCAGATTACAGTTCGTTTGAGATTGGTGAACTCTTCTCTGTCACTCCCTTTGCTCTGGCTTCCTTCCAGTCCTGCACCATTTTGCTACACATCCACAGCTACCTTCCCTGTAACCGTCTACCCTCCCAGACTTGCTTATTTCTCCAGAACCAGATTCCATATAGAACCATGCACCCTGCGTAATTTCACTCTGGGATGCCGTCTCCAATTTATGAAGAAGCCATACATTAGCTTCGTCCATCTCATTCGTGTCGTACAGCAAATTTACATGTTGCCAGCAGCTCATTGCAAAAGAGCACTCAAGAATACATGGCGTAAATTCTCAATATCAACATTACACATGGGACAGCTAGTAGGGACTGGGATACCTTTACCTTGCAGCCTCACTCTCACAGGCAAATTATTGCGACAAAATCTCCAGATAAAAATTTTGACCTTGTGTGGGAGAGTCAATTGCCAGACCTTGTGCCAGCCATTCGATGAGGAATTGCAGAGCTGTCAACATTTCGATTATGCCAAAAATTGTACCCAGCTTTCACTGTATATATCCCATCCTTGGAGCTGGACCATACTATTCTATCCTCAACTTCATGATGTGGCACCCTAGTTGCCAGAATAGCTTTAGCATCAACCATCATAAACAGCTGCTTCACTTTCCTTTCATCCCATATTTAGTTCCTGGAATGAATAACGACTTGACACATTCAGACCTGCCAGCATAGCCATGAAAATCTTCCACACAAAAATTATTTTTATCTCTTAGCCAGTGATCTTTAGTAGCAATAATATCACTGCCATTTCCTACCACCCATCTGTAACCACCCTTCAATAGTTCCTTGACTTGCCATATTCCCCCCCAGACCGTGCTCGAGTTGTTTCCTTTAACAGCATGTAACAAACTTGAATCAGAAAAGTATCTAGCTTTTAGCACTCTAGAAACCAGAAGATTGGGACGACTCATACAACGCCACACTTGTTTACCTAATAACGCAATGTTAAACCCATACAGGCTTCGAAAGCCTAAGCCCCCTTTACCTTTTGACATACTCATTGACTCCCATGAATGCCAGTGGACACCCCTTCTCTGACCATTACCTGATTTCCACCAATATTCATTGAACAATCTCTCTATCTCCTGGCACAGCGATATTGGAAGCAAAAAACATGTCATACAATAACTGGGAATAGATTGTGCAGCATTTTTTAGAAGAACTGTTTTACCCGCTCTCGAGATAGGCTTTGCACACCATGCCTGCAGTTTGCGACTAACTTTCTCTTTTAAAAACCCAAACATCCTTTTCTTCGAGCGACCGATCAAAGCAGGTAAACCCAGGTAATTACTACTGGAGATATCATTAGAAACCCCCAAAATCTCCGAGAATTCAACTTGCTTCTCTCTTCTAACGTTCGAGCTATAGAAAATCCCAGACTTTTGAAAGTTGATGGACTGACCTGATTTAACAGCATACTCCTCCAATATAGACTTGATTTTTAAAACCTCGCTCACCTCTGCCTTAAAGAAAAGGAAGCTGTCGTCTGCAAACAATAGGGGGTAATTTCTGGAGCTGAAGTACTTATCCTGCATCCATGAATTTCTCCCCTAGCTGCAGTATTATCAAGAGCAATGGAAAGCCCCTCTACACAAAACAAAAACAGGTAGGGGGATAAGGGATCACCCTGTCGAAGTCCCCTTCCTGGAACAATCGGACCCACTGTCATTCCATTGAAGCAGAATTCATACCCCACTGTTGTTACACATCTCATCATCCATTTGATCCAACCCTCACAAAAACCCATAGCAACCATCCTCTGATGCAAGTATGACCATCAACTCTGTCATATGCTTTACTAACGTCTAATTTCAAAGCAATCTCACCTCCTGCCCCCTCTTTTTATTCCTCATGTGATGTATAACTTCGAAAGCCACCAAGAAGTTGTCTGCAGTATCAATCAGGGTCCATTTTAATTCATCAAATAAAAATCCGTAACTATTTTGAGAAGTAATAGTATTTTCTAGGCCTGCAAATGCAAATGAATAGAGCTCGGTTATCAAATTAAAAAATAAAACTCGGCTCGGCTCGACTATGTTCCTTTGCCTATTTTCCGTAAATATATTTGCGTAGGGAAGAAAAAAGAATATGATATTCTGAGCATAAAAATAAAATTGGATATCTAAACCAAAAAAACAGATCTCTTCCTAATTTTACTCTTCAGACCCTCTCCTTGTCAATCTCTCAACTGCTCCATATTCTCCGGAGGTAAGTTTTGTATCTATATTCTTGTTCTTGTCTATAACTCCCCCCTATATACTTTCTTGATCTTTTAAGTTCTTCAAATTAATTTATTCTATGTGTTAAATTATCTTTATTTAGATACTAACCAAGAAACAATTTTTGGGCTGACCCTTTTCAGATCTGGTGCTAAATTAATGTAAAGTTAGTGCTTTTCTTGATTTTCTTGATTATTTATGTACTGGGTTGGTGAAATTATGAGAAAATATTGGAAAAACAGGAAGATTTTATCTGTGTATTGACTTTTTTCTCGGTTTCTTGTGGTTTAAGAAGTCAAGTAGTGTAGTTTATGGTGTTTTTAGTGTAAAGATTTAAAGATTTTGTAAAGAATGTGTGTGCCTTGCTGCCCAAGTGATTCTTGATTGATTTTTCGATAAAAGTTGGGTTCTTGGTGTGGAAATGTGTATTGGGTTATAGGGTTTTTTTGGTGTGTGTTAATGGGAATGTGTGCAGTGGAGTTGATTGAGGTTTGTTTCGAGATGTGTTAGGGTTTGGAGGCCAATTTTTTAACATGGAGGGTGTTGGAAGTGAAGGTGCCTCTGCTGGGGCGCCTCTTAATCAATGGAGACATGATGTTTGGAAACGCTTTCAGTATTATTTGGATAAGAGCAGTCCACATGCGGTTTATAGATGGGTTGGAACTGCGGTTTTAGCGTCTCTTTATGCTCTGCGTTGTTATTACGTTCAAGGGTTCTACGTTGTTAGCTATGGTTTGGGAATTTATCTACTGAATTTGTTGATTGGGTTTTTGTCGCCTCTTGTTGATCCTGAATTGGAACCTTCGAATGGGTCTTTGCTGCCAACGAAAGATTCTGATGAGTTCAAGCCTTTCATTCGCCGTCTCCCTGAGTTTAAGTTCTGGTGAGTGATTGATACATCCTTTTTGTAGTTTGTGTTTATGTTTTGTATATCATATGCGCTGATAAAATGGAGTTTGTCAGTGGTGCTACCAGCGTCCAGTGGTCTCTTTCTTTGATTGTTACGTTTCTGCTGTTATTGTTTCTCTCTTTTAGGTCTCTGTTTCAGTTTGAAAAGGTTATGTTAATTCTCATCTACCTTGCTTTGATCAACTGATACTTTTTTCAAAGAGTTGCATGTGTATTTGTTTCACTGTGGGTTGCACAAGGTGCTGCTAGTTGCCACTGTTTATTTATATCACGCTAGCTTATAAGTACACTAAATATTAATGGGTTAGGAAGATGGCTTAGGCATTGCGGCATAACTTAATAAATTTGTTAGTATCATCTTCCATAGGTTTTTGATTGTTTGTTCAACTGTTATTTTAATGATGACGAAAGTAAAGGAATACAGGTGAACATATGTATAGGTTAATTGCGTGCCGAAATGTCATTTCCATTAATCCGTTTTTATAAACAAGTAGGAGTATCTAATTATATAAGGCGAGTATTTTACAGAATTTAAATCTTAGTCCTTGATAAGTAAAAGTAGAAATTGATGCATAAAGGTGGTTTCTGGTTGCAAAATTTTTTAATCTCTATTGCCATAAATTTATGTTACCATAAGATTAGAACGCAATTGAGAATATACACTTACACTTGCATGCACATCATCAATGTTAAGTTTTATGCTATCAATTGTTTTAATTACTTGAGACTAAGCAGTCTATTCATATGTATGTTTATGCATAAGAGAATTTGAGCAACATGATTGCTTGGGTAATTACAAGTCAACCTGGAGACTTAGAGTGGACCCTAATCAAGTGATACATTAGTGCATAAATATTGTATCATATACCGTTGAGTAGAGTAGTTTTCAGTATTGTGGTCGTAGTTCGGCTTTGTCAGTTTTTTAGTTCTGTTATGGATTAGATGTCTGCACAAATGTTTATAGATGCTTTTATCTGCACCACATCACATAAACACTTGGCTTTCAGTAACATGTTGCAGCCCACAGTCAGACTACTTGTCAGTGCATGGTGTTGACTTTCTTCTTCCTTATTTCAGGTATGCTATAACAAAAGCATTTGTGTAGCATTTCTCATGACGTTCTTCTCAATGTTCGATGTACCTGTCTTTTGGCCTATATTACTACTTTACTGGCTGGTTCTGTTCCTCCTTACTATGAAGCGCCAAATTATGCACATGATTAAGTACAAATATGTTCCTTTCAACATTGGAAAGCAGGTGAGTTTTAGGTTTTTCCACTACAGGGTTTAGTTTATCCTGTAATATCCGTGTCCATCGGAACCATAATTTTGTTGTTGTTTTTATTGAAGTACAAGGGGAAGAAGCCTGCAGGGGGCAGCGGCAGCGGCAGCATGTCCAGAAGAGACTGAAATGCTGCTTCATATCTTAGGCCTAGCTGAGTATGAAGCAAACTGTTGTAGCCAATTATGATGATGGACTACTGTTAGATTGTACAATTTGGAAAAGGATTGTTGAACTGAGTTCATTTAGCAAATGCTCATCAAATATATAATGGGTAGCTTTACTCGATATTCTATTTCATGTAGAAATTGATGTTTTTTTTGGGTTGACTAACGAAAAATTATTAAACAAGGATGGTTGTATATGCTCTTATTCTTGTGGCATTGATAGCTCCTGATTTCTTATACTAGGGTCAAGTGTTTATTTCAAATTCTGTTTACTGAGGTAATAGTTACTGAAGAAATAAAGGTGGTTGTGATAGTTACTGATAAAGAGCAGTAATTAGAGATTATCATATGGTTTCCAATTCCTAAGGTGTCACATTTCTTCAAAGATAATTTAAATGGGACAGATAGTAACTGTACCCTGTCAATTACTCAAAAGACATAAAAGTTTGTTGGTAGTTGGAGCTTATCATATCATGCTTGTGTTTGTTAGATCATCCATTTGATTAACTTATTATGCTTGTAAGAGAAGATAATACTATCTTCTAAGCCCAGAGGATACTCCCAAGTCCTAATTATAAAGACTTTATTGCAAAGTTTTAAAAGTGAACTATCAAGTGTTTATTGTATCAATATTGAGAATATATCAAGAAAAAATGGTTTCCAGTGGTTTGGCCACCTGGAATTCATACTACAGTTTCTGCCTCTCCCTACTACCAGTGTTGTACACAAACAGATAACAAGACATTGGTAAAGTTGAACATGAATCTTACAAGAGGGTGTCAAGGTACTCGCTTATAGTGGTGTCTCAATTCTGGATACAACTGTGACCCTTCCACCCCTCCAGATGAATCAATGTCGAAATATGTCTGGTCTCCTTTTACAAAGGCCGAGTATATAAAAACCATAGTCATGTTCTCTGGATACGGAGTTTCTGCAACACATGAAAGGAGTCTCTCTTATAAATATATCAGAACAAACTGGAACAGAAAGAAATATCGAGTATGAATTAAAGCTGATAGAAAGAAATGAAGCACTGATACAAAACTGATGACTCGAGGGAAAAATTAGACTAAAAACTGTATATCAAACCTGAAAGATTTCACGACATATAAAGGATAAAAATGGATCATATACTAGATTATTTGCTCAAAATACACCGAAAAAATATATATTAGGTGAGTAAATGTGTAGATAGTAGGTTTTTGATTCACACATTAGCTGAAGCACAGATAAGTAGATATACAGTAGATACTGCCACCATTTAAGTAAAAAGCCTGGTGGATACTCTTAAGAGCATCACACGCAGAAGACAAGACCCAAGCCACAAGATTTCAAGTGTGTATATGATAAGCTGTAGCAAGTTGCCTGCAGTCATTAATCATACAGAACTCGCTGGCCTGCTTATAAGGATCAAACAGCAGACCTTAATAATGCTATTCTGATACATAACTTGAAAGTGATCTATAGGACGGACTGGCATCAAGACTATCATGGAATACATAAAACTATATGTGATCACTCAAATAAAAATACTATTTAGCCTTGGGGACTAACAGGTACACATTTTCTAATTGTCATAAATATTAATATGAGTCAAGTCCCATTAGGAACAAGAACTGAAACTACTGGGGTACGAGCAAGTGTCAAAGCACTTGAAAAATTATGTTTGTACTTGGTTCAGATGCCATGCCACCTAAGAATCATTTTCAATTTACTGAACTGTTTGCTATTCTAAAATCAATTTGGCTATCCTGAGTAAAGATGTCGATTTCTGCAAGACAAGAATGTTATCATTTGCATATTGCAAGATCCACATAATGATAGTATGTAGCAACTTCTCGCAAACTTTTTGGAATTAAATAAAAAATTCATGCGCATACCAATAAATAGAACAGAAGGCACACTTTTATTTTCATTTAGGAGCTCATCTTCAGGAATGTATATCCTTCTCAAGTGTCTTCTTGAGCTTACTTTCCCATAGTTCAACTAGTTCATTGAGGGAGTATATATTCCCCGGGGGTCTCAATAGAGAACTTTATTCAATGTACGTGGATCATCCATAGCACTAATGGTAAAACTGGCAACATCAGCTTCCTTTCATAAAGACACCTGCAAACAATGCAATGGACCAGCAGAAATACAGTGTAACTCAAATAATGAATTCGCAACAACTTGGCTGCATTGCAAACGTTAGAAAATAAACCACTCATAAACAAAAACAAACAAAACAAGGAAAAAGAATGAGTTAATAGGCAAATACATCACTACACTTGTAGCCAATTTGCAGGTGGGTCAGCGAACTCAAAAGGCTTACTAATGAATAAAACTTGCGAAATAATCATTGAATGTAAAAAATATTCCCGCCGTTAATTCTCCTTGACTCTAATGGAAGTCCGTTAAATTTTTATCACTAAAGCGTAACAATAGTCATCCACGTAATGATTACCCACTTACAGTTGATAGTGAGTTAGTGATGTTTTTGCTAGTAACCCGAAAATGAATTATAGTCAAACCTTTGCTACACCTAAAGTATAATACTGATCCACAAACCTTTGACATCACCATTTCCAAACACAGTAAATTTGTCCCGGGTGGAGCCTTTAGACCAGGTTGAACTAAGGATGGGAGTAAATAGCTCATGAAGAAGTTGCAAGAGATGACAGTGTAGGGAATGTTTTGAGCTTCTACAGTTGTCGAATTTCAGCCTTGCTAGAATAGAAGTTGTGATCCAAGTCAGATACTTGAGTTTTGTAAGGATCCAACCCGAATTCTGATGGAATGAACCTCTGCACCAACCCACACATATTTTAATGGTCTAAAAATCACGAGACACTGCAAATGCCATTGACAATTAATTCAAACGCATAACATATTCTGAGTGCTGATGTCTAAATTAAAACGCATAACACCAGTTTGAGTTTCGATCTCTACATCTGGCCTCAAAATAGACACTTGAGGAACAAAGAATTCAAAATTACTTCGCAAGACACAAATGTAATTGTATACTCTTCAAATCAGACCAAATTTTTTCACCTCTCTATATGACTAAAAAGGATCCCATCTTTCCGCGTAAATGACAAAGAATGGCTAATTTTTTTCACCTCTATATAAGACTAAAAAAGATCCTATGTTTCTGCGGAAATTACAGACAATATCAACAAAGAGCGCGCACACACACACACAGAGTTGGAAGAAGAGATTGCCAACCTTAACGGATCCCAAATTCTTGATAACCTGAACCAACAGCTTCTGATCAAGGGCTTGTTTAGAAGAAACAGCACAAATCACAACATCTACTAGCTTAACTGCTTCAACAAGACTCTCTTCATCTTGCAGTGAACCCTAAAACCTCAAAAAAAACATAAAAAATAAAAATAAAATCAAAGCATCAATAGCAAATTCATAAACTAAAAACCCCCACAAAGCACATTTCCAAGAAAACACACAAACACACACAAACACAAACACACACAAACACATACATACACATATACACAAACCTTAAGAAGTGTGGCCCCAGCATTAGAGAGAAACTGAAGTTTGTGGGATTTTAAAGAATCAGAATCAAAGTTTCTGACAAGGGCAAAAGTGGGATTTGAAGATTGGAGACTTGCTTTTGCTAACTCAAACCCTAGATTCCCTGTTGCTCCTATTATTAGTACTCTACTCTTCTTCTCTTTCTCTTCCATTTTCTCCATTTTCTCTTCTCTTTACCAATAATTCTTATCCCAACCTCAAATATACTTTCCCAAAAAGCACTATTTTTTTCAATAAAAACTTCTTGCACCTAGTATTTTATTTTTATAAAAGTTTATATCTTTTTAATGGGAATCTTGAGATTTTAATTTTTCAAGTTGCTGAAAGTGTTTGATATCTAAAAATTTCTTTTTTCTTATTTTTTTTCGACTTGAATTATAATTTTCGGGTGAACAAGAATCGAATATGAACAAAACCGATAATAAGCCCATTATCACTATGTTATCTTATCTCTCTTTTTTTGTTCTAGTATAGCTTTTAAGTATTTAAGTGAGGTAGATATGTATGAATATCATCAAATTCTCAATCATTTGCAATGAAATTCTCAAACACATAGAATCTTGAGTTCCATGAACTTACAATGAAATGTGTAGTAAAAAACTGACACAATATATTGAATTTTAAAAAAAATAAGATGTTATAAACACAACATGACAATTAGGAAAGTGTTAATAGCTATTAGTTGTCTTCTACATATCAGCTTGCAATGTAGTAGCTACAACAGGCCTTTTTTTGAAGTGGATAGGGGAGATTCTAAGCCAACCACCACCTCCAATCATGCCTTTACTCAGGAAAGGTGTAGCTTCTTCTTTCGATAGGCCTCGAGACCATGCAACCCTCTTTGATCTATCTGCTCCCGGTCCATAACACTTGTATTCCCCGTAAAATGCAGTCCTGTCAGATTTACAATGTAATCGTTTTGTAAAATACGCTAAAAAAGAGCTAGCGGGCTGTTGGTTCTAGTTATTTGCCAGACAAACCGTAAGGGTCTTAAGTCGTACCCAGTGCACAAGCTTTCCGCATCAAATATGGGGAATGTACCAATATACGTAGCATTACCGTTATTTTTAATATGAGTCAGTTTGGTCAAAATTGGATTAGTTTGACCATAAAAAGTCAAACATGACAGATAAATTGGGACGGAGGAAGTATTTATTTGGGCGAAAATGAGTAATAGTTTACCTTTGATTGCTTGGATTACCCCAGTCATTCCATCCCTCTGGCTGTATCGCACTAGACAGATAACTTAAAGCAAAAATAACTCTAGAATAAGCTCCCCAGGGCCTTCCAAGTAGAGTTGTTCCAATCCCGGTAATCTTACAACCTAGAAATGTGTATCCTGTGTTCTCTACTGGTGAGGCCCTATGTTGAGCAGTCACCCATCCGGTTCGTTCTGCTAGTGAATGCAGATGACATTTCTAAAAACATTCATGAGACTTAGTAATGTTAGCATATCAAAACAAGTCAAGGACGCTATGATCCTCGAGTTCTTAATATCTTAATGTAAATGTTGAGGTTTATAAAATGAGCCCTCCAAGTTTTGAAGGTGAACTATTGTATTATAACAGACAAGATAATTTAACTTCAAGCACTTACTTCAAATAGGGATGCAGCATTTCCGCATATAAAATCAACACTTCCTTCGATATAACAGTTCTTGAAATAATGTCTTCCAGCATCATCCAGCACCGTATCCTGACGAGACAGTATCCTGCAACTATAGATTGCAGCTTTATCTCCTGATACCCTCAGTGCAACAGCTTTACCACTTCCCTCGTATGCATTCTACATTACAACGATTAATCAGTAAAGGTCGGTCATACCACTTTGTTTTTCTATATGTAGCCTTTTGTTAGAATACTAATATAAGATCGTGAAAAAGACCTTCCTCTAACACCTTGAGGTTTTAGAGCGACTGGTTTCTTTAACCCCTTTGTTTATTGTACATTATTCTTGTTTAAATGTCACATAATTGTAAAAAATTTATGTTCTTTGATCATTAGGAAATTAAATACCTGGATTGTGAGATATCTTCCAACAAAGTCAGCGGCTAATATAGAGAGCGTTGGAGAATCATAAATCTCTCCAGCTTCACTCCGCGTTATGATGGTGTTTGATGCCTTTGTGCCACTCAAAGTTATGTAAGGTTTATCCACAGGAACAACAATCTTTTCTCTGTCAAAACAACAATAATCAAATAGTTTATTAATCATCGTCTTAACCGTAGAACAAATACCAGTGTCCAGTGCTTGTAATAGAATTAGAACCTGTAAGTTCCAGGCTTAACCCAAATGTAATAAAGGTCAGAATTATTAGATGGAACAGCATCAATAGCATCCTGTATCTTTTTAAAATCTCCTTGTCCTGATTGATCAACCCTTATAAGAATTGCAGTTGACAAATCTTTCGGCTCTGTGCTTGAATCAGCCATTGAAAAATAAAAAGTAGAATCTCAAGTAATATCGGAATAACACAAACACTAAGATTTAAGTAGTTGTCAATCCCCATGTGCAGTTGCTACAAATTGTGCAGAAGACTTTGTTTGAGTGAACTGAAGTTGTAACCAAACCAAGTAAAGTTGATCTTCAGAAGTACATTTGTGTTAAGTAACCAGTCGTTCTAAAATCTTAAGGTGGTAGAGGAAGTCCCGAACAGGATCTTATACTCTTTAACAATTTGCATGGTCTATAATAGTCAATGGACTAATGGTCTGATTTTCGTGATCAAGATTTCAAAATTGCAAGTAATCTTGATTATGTAATGTATCTAAGTATCTCAGAAGTTGCTTGTGGCAGCCACGTTACGACAATTAGAAGATATCATTGACATTGTCTGATTTTTGTGATCATGACCTTAAGTTGGTTTGAAGTTATCATTGATTACAGCAGTTAGAAGATAGTTATTTCATTGTTCAAATTTGCAGAAAGCAAGGAAGACCATACATTGTATACTAAACCAATTTTTCAGAAAATCTTCTACGAATCCCTTTGGCTTTAGCTTCACAAATGCTCCTCACATGTTAAGTACTAAAATTTTGTCGATTGCTGCAGTTCTTCGCGGCCGTGATCACAGGCTTCTCCAGATTATTTGCCTAATGATTTAACAACAATGCATTTGATAAACTGTTAATTATTACACAGTTGGCAAATCAAAAAGACAGTTAGATTATAATTGCAGCTTCAGATATCTAACATGAAACGTTAGCTAGTTGCCACAATCTAGTTTAAGAAGATAATAAGTTAAGTTTGCATGTGCCTTCCATAGTTCACAATCACAACTATATAATTCGGTATTGAAGTTTTCTCTCCTTTTAAAAATCACAAATATATTTCGATTTTGTTCCGTCAAATTACAGTTAAACCTCTCTAAAGTAACAGGGTCGGGACCAAGAAAAAATATTACTTTACCAAGTTTATTACTTTTTCGGGAGCAAAAATACACTGTGTCCATTATGTTGGGACCGAATAAAAATATTATTTTAGCGAGGTTATTACTTTATCGATTATTACTTTATCGACGTTTAACTGTAACCTAATTTTGACGATAAATTATAAATTGCTCCCACCGTCCCAAATTAACCGTCCAGTTTGATTTTCTTACCATATTTTGTTAAAATTCAGTAATTCTGGCAATAAAAAGACAATAATTTGGGCCCGAGGGAGTATTTATTTAAATTCATAAAAAATTAAAAAAAACATTCAAATCAAATATTGTACACTTTTCAAGGGTAATTTTTTTAAAAATTTTGGTCTGCCTGAACAACATCAAAACAGGCCGGATCAAATCCAAGTGTTGGCCCAAAAGAATCTGAATCTATGAGCCCAATCAAAAGCCCAGATTTATTACCTAAAAAACAAAGGGCAGTTTGGTAATAACACACATCTTCCAACCATTCTAAAATTCTATAAATTCATAGCAAACAGATCTAAACCCTAATTCACAGCTGCTTCTCAGCACTCTCACTCCTTTTATTCTTCTTTCTTCTCTATTTTCCTGTATATAATTATTAAGTGTTTTCGATTTATATTATTATTAATTAAGTTGTGTAAATAATTTGTGTTAATTCTGAGGGCGCGATGATGAGGAACAAGTAATCTCGTTAATCTGATTGATTTGTGAGGAGAATTTCTAATCCATTTTAATTTCTGAGCGCCCTTCCTCTTACTTATTTTTCTTAACCTTTTTTCTTGTTAAAAACTCATTTTAGTTATTTTGTATTGAGCGTATGTAAATGGTGTAACGAATCGTTTAAGTAGCATTAATCTTGTCATTTGGAGCTAAAGTGGACAAACGAAAATTGTTAAAGAAATTCAACCTCTTGGTATGGCAGGTTCAGGGTCGGGTTTGTGTGAGTTAGATTTACCCGATTTTTTTTAACGTAGCCAACCCGAAATGGGATAGATACCCAAATTACTTGAAACTAGATCTGATAAAATGGGTCTAGATTCGGAAAAATTGAACTGAAATTCATGTAGCCGAGATCTAAATTGAACTGAAATTCATGTAACCGATATCTGATCTGAGATCTGAAACATATAATCGGTTAATTATCCGAAATCAAATTAAATCGATCCAAAAATTATTTGAACAAAAAATTTAATCGTAAAATGATCTGAAATATTGGATCCGATTATAAATTGAAAACGAACAAAATCGAGTCAAATATTATCAAAACCGAATATGATTTGAAATAATCAAAATTCATAAAATTCATATTTAAAAGTATTTTATGTTTATGATTATATTTTTATTTAATCATAATGTTTTGTAAAAATACATTATATTATATTAAAAGTACTACTATTAATAAAAAGATATTTTTATAATCTCATAAATTGAAAAAATCAATAGGTCATGATCTGAAAATATTCCAACCGAGTTTAATTCGAACTGAATTTGTCCGATTTTTATCCGAATTTCATTCGTTTTTAATCCAAATTAGACCCGAATCAAATCAAATCCGACCTGATCCGATAAGTCTCCAATTATATCATAATCCGAAAATGGAACTGATCAGAAATTGATCCGATCCGAAACCGAACCAGTTATCCGATTAGCCAAATCTACTTAAAATTGGCATGTTTGACATGAACTGAATACATGTTTGACATGAACTAAATGGATCGTGTCATAATCAACTCGAAATAATCCAAAATTTAAATTAAATTTATAAAAATAAAATTAAAAGGTTTTAATTTGCAACATTACAAAATAAAATGATAATATATAATGTATTTTAATTATTGTCCAACATGTACCGTTAATTTGTACTTTTTAAGTCGACATCAGATCGTGTCAGATTTTGCGACCTTATCTTAACAGCATAAACACAAGTATTAGCAAGACAGAAGAAATATAGCAAACTTATAGGTCTCGCACCAAATGGACGGGCCGAGTAGATAGATATGAGACTCGATGGACTACATATTACGAGCAAAGATTAAAAGGTGCGAAACTGATATGCAGAAATTCAGATCAAGAAGGGATGTATATGGAGTTCAAAAATATGATGAAGCAAGAGGGAGATATTTAAAATTATTGGAGCAACATGAGGTGTATTGGAAACAGCGTGCGAAACAATTTTGGCTCCGAGAAGGGGACCAAAATACAAAGTTTTTCCATAAATATGCAACTGGTAGAAAACAGAAAAATCAGCTCCGAAAATTGCAGGATTCAAATGGCGATTGGCAAGAAAATAAAGAAGGAATCTGAAATGTAATTGTGGATTATTTCTCAGAGTTTTTTAAGAGTTCAGGTTCAGCTGGAATGTTGTCTGAACGGGATGAAGTGCAGCAAGTATCAGTTAAACAAAATGAGAAGCTTATTAAACCAGTGTCAACAGATGAGGTAAAGCTAGCTACATTTTCGATGCATCCGGATAAATCTCCGAGTATTGATGGTTTAAATTCGTGTTTTTTTCAGACATATTGGAATGTAATAGGTGAGGATGTGGTTGAATGTTGTCAAAAGTTCATGATTACGGGAGAGTTACCAACTGATGTTAACAAAACAGTTGTATGTTTAATTCCCAAGGTTAAACAACCCAGAAAAGTAACTGATTTAAGGCCGATTTCGTTGTGTAATGTAATAATTAGAATCGTGTCAAAGATTATGGCAAATCGGTTAAAAGAATGTTTACCTATATTAAAATCGGATAAGCAGAGTGCTTTTGTGGAAGGTCGTTTGCTTACTGGCAATGCTTTAGTTGCTTTTGAGTTAAATCATTATATTAAAAGGAAGAGACAACGGGGGATATGAGTGGTGGGATTTAAAATTGATATTGCTAAAGCTTATGATAAATTGGAATGGCCATTTCTCGAGGCTATGATGGAAAAAATTTGGGTTTGACGTTGTGTGGAGAGATCGGGTGATGACATGTATTACAACAGTGTCGTATAGCTTTATTCAAGAAGGGGAAGTTTTTGGTGATGTGAGACCTCAACGAGGTATTAGACAAAGGGATCCGATTTTACCTTATATATATATATTGTGTGCAGAAGGATCAAGTTCTATGCTTCGTAGACATGAGGCAATGGGTCTGTTGCATGGATGTTCCATTGCTAGAGGAGCACCTCCGGTGTCACATCTTTTATTTACAGATGATTCATATTTTTTCTTCCGAGCCACAAGAACCGAGGCCTTGGTTATGAGAAATATTTTCCTGAAATATGAAAGAATTTCGGGACAAGCTATAAATTTTAACAAATCTAGTGTGGTATTTAGTCTTAATACTACATGTACAAATAGAAGTGAAGTTTGTGGTATATTGCAGGTGCATGAAGTGTCAACACCTGGTAATTATCTGGGCCTGCCAATGCACATTGGACGAAGGAAGAACATTGCTTTTAAGTTTCAGGCAGATCGTATTAGTGCTAAATTAACAAGTTGGAGTAATAAAGCATTATCGAGGGGAGGTAAAGTTTTGCTGCTAAAAACTGCAGCACAGACTATACCGAACTTCTGGATGAATTTGTTCTTAATACCACATGAAATATGTGACCAGATTCAGAAGCAAATGAATTCTTTTTGGTGGGGGAATGGAGGGTCGACGAAAGGGATTAGGTGGTTGTCATGGAGGAAAATGTGTTTTGCTAAAGAAGGAGGAGGCTTGGGGTTTAAAGAGTTGGGTAAATTTAATATCTCCATGTTAGCAAAATAAGGATGAAGACTATTGAATAACCAAAACCCATTAGTTACTAGCATTATGAAAGCAAAATACTTCCCAGACTGTGATTTCCTGCAGGCGAAATTATGAGCTAATCCCTCATATATGTGGCGTAGTATTCTTGTAGCACAGGATATTATTAAACAAGGCATTCGGAGGAAAATAGGGGATGGTGAGCAAACTAGTGTGTGGCACATACCATGGTTGCCAGGTGACAATAATGGCTTTGTGTCTACTGAGATGCCACGTGAACTGGAACACATACGAGTGATTAACCTAATGGAAACTGGTAACAAACGATGGGATGAAGAGGTGCTGAGGGACATATTTAATGAAAGTGACGTACAACTGATCAAAAGTATACCTATTCCAAATCAGAGTAAGGAGGATTCGTGGTTCTGGAATTGGGAAAAGTCTGGTACATTTTCTGTTAAGAGTTGTTACAGAGCACTACAAGGGGTATAACAGTGGACAAATGCACCATTTTGGAGAAAAAATTGGAAACTAGAATTACCAAGTAAAGTTATAAATTTTGCTTGGAGGATATGTCGTGATTGCTTGCCAACGGCTGTAGACTTGGCTAGGAAGTGTGTACAAATTAATGTCATATGTCCCTGGTGCTTAATACAGAATGAAGATGTTGTTCATGTCCTGTTTGACTGCCCTTTTGCAAGGCTGGTATGGTCAAATATTGGAATCAGTGAGGTTACTAGGATGGAGTATGAAGGAAATGTTGCAAGTATTTTCACCATTTTGTAGAAAAATGCTCATGTAATACTCTGGCTCTGATCGTCATGGTATGTTTGAATCTATGACATCATAGAAATCGATGGGTGTGGGACAAAATAAGTGTTTCAGAATTTGGTGTGCGATCAAATGCAATGAATATGTTGTATAAGTGGAGGCAACGATGTGCAGAGGTGAAGACTCATGTTCTGGGGACAACAGGAAGTTCAGCAAAGTGGCAGAGACAGCAACAGGGGTTGGTTAAAATTAATACGGATGCTGCTGTGTTTATGGAAGGAAGAAGCACAGGTATTGGAAGTGTGATGAGGAATGAACAAGGCGAGTTCCTACGAGCTCGAAATCAGAAGTTGCAGGCCATGTATAGTCCTAGAGAAGTAGATGTTAGTGTTTTGCCCTAGAGACAACACTATTATGTTTATATTATGAAACATTTGAATTATTAATTATGATTATATGGATTATTCTTTATTAATTTATTATATCTTTATTTTCTGCGATAAGATGTTAGATTAATAAATGTCCTTGGAATATGATATGTAAATATATATCTCTAAGTACGTGACATAGAGATGAGATTATGAGAATAGTATTGATATTCCTAAAGGTCCCTAATCAAGTATTATTGTTAAGGGACGATAATAAATATATTGAGACTAGTGTGTTTGTTGGCTGATGATCACATCTCATTGATCATAGGTATGGTGATACTAAAGTCAAAACACAGGCACATGTATTAAATACATGGTGCTGGATTGACCCGTTGTGAGATACTACATGGTTATAGTGTCATAAGTTAATCTCATAGTGATAATGATGTATTGGTCCTTTGACCTGAAATCATTATATTTCTATACGAGAATTAATATACTTCGATACTATTGAAAATTATCCTTGACCGGGTAATAATAAAAGTAGACATTGGGTACATTATGAATCGTATGAGAAATATGAATGATCTAGATGGGATTTAGCCTTCCTTTATTAAAGGAGTGATATTATTGGCCTCTTGATTGAGTAAGACTATAAAATGTATGGTTGTGCTCAAATACTGATTTATTTAATAGTTTATTCATTGATCAAGGAAAGAAGGATTGAACGTTAACAGAGGATGACACAATGCATGCCTCGAGTTTGATCTATAATATAAGGCTAAAGGGATTATATTATATTGTACATTATTCACGAAATGTTTAATTGATCACCGATTTAATTATTATTACTTGGGTAACAATGATGTATTACTAGATGCCGCTCATTGTTTATGATTTTAAATTAGATTTAAAATTATTGTCAACGTAATGATAACCTAAAGGGTCGCACAAAGAATGATTGGAGGATTATTTAATTTAAATTCGGATTTAAATTAAATGTAAGTAATTCGAATTATTTGTTATTAATTAAGTGTGACTTAATTAATTAAATAAATAGGAAATTCGAATTTAATATTAAATCCGAAATTAAGTTATTGGATGATTAAGTGAGACTTAATAATACAATAATTAGAATTTCGAATTTAATAATAATAGTAACTCTAAAATGCAGTTTAGGGTTGGAGGCCCATTAACTCTTGCCTATATAATATCTCTTTCTAATAGAATTAGGGTTACACGTTTTATTTGATTAAACATAAACCCTAGCAGCTTGAAGAGAGATAGAGAGAGTAAGAAGGCGACCTAAAGAACGTGCTAGTACACACCCATCCTCCGGGCGATCATTCGTGTGGATACCTTCAAGACGTAGATCGTTCCAGCGACAGGCTACGTGGTGATCATTCAAGACCTCCATCTTTCCATTAAAGTAAAGCTTCTTAAGGTAAAACATCTATTATCCGTAATTATCCGTTCATTATACATGGATCCTGCGGTAGAGATTCGAAAATTTTATTTTTCCATTGCGTTTTTATGCTCGAATCCCTAACAGTAGAAGAAATCAGATTGAAAGAAGCATTATCATGGGTTAAAGACTTGGGGTATAAGAGATGTGTGTTTGAAACAGATGCGAAAGACCTTGTGGATGCGTGTATAAGTGCTCAAGGAAATACGTATTTTCATTCGATTGTCTTGGAATGTGTGGAATTATTTAAGCACTACGACGAAGTGCTAATTGGGTATGTAGTTAGGTCTGCGAATGTAGTGGCTCATGTGTTAGCACGAGCCACACACTCTTTGTCAGGCGTTCATGAGTGGGTGCATACCCCTCCTGATTGTATTCGTGATATGTTAGTTATTGATTCGATGGAATAAAAGCAAGTACTTTTACTTCAAAAAAAAACGAGGACCTTCCGAAAAAGAAAAGCATGGTCCATCAACAATTTCTGTATAACTTTTTCAACTGTAAAGGTACAAAATTTTGCTGTAAGTTGTAAACGGTCATAACCACGCGAGAATTTCGTGTTAAAATTTTGAGTATGTCAGGTGTAGGGGCGGTGATATCGGAAATGATCCGAAACACTATACGAACCCGACTCGATCCAAAATTGATCCGTTTATAAATACGAACATGATACGAAGTTCGAAATTGCCACCTTCTTGAAGCTTGCAGCCTTACTTATGAGAGGAACTTTCATTTGGCCTTCATTGAATCAGACTCGATTATAGTTGTTTCATGTGCTTCCTCGAAAAACCCTCCTCCTTGACATGTTAGTACAATTGTTGAATATATTCGAGTTTTTGCAACTAAACTTAATTTGAAGTTCCATTTTATTCCTAGACTATGTAATGCGACAGCTCACTAGATAGCTCAAAAAACTTATTCTTGTGTATGGGTGAGCAAACTAAAACCGAAAAACCGAAACTGAGCCGAAAAATCGAAAAACCGCACCGAAAAAATCCGAAACCGATAAAAACCGAAAAAACCCGTAACCGAACCGAACTGATATAACGGTTAGGTTACGGTTTCAGTTTCACCCTCAAAACCGAACCGGAAAACCGAACCGCTTATAATATTTATTAATTTATTAGAATTATTTATGTATGATATATTATTAAATATTCATAATAAATTATTTACTATACATAATCTTAGTAGTCGAAATAAACCAGTACCTTGCTACTTGCTGTATTGACTCTTCTCTTACCATGTCCTTATTCATTTATATGTTTATTCCCTCGGTATCAACAACCTTTCCAGAATGTTGTTCAGTTTCATCATATATTATGTAATTAATTTAATTTCTTAATTTCTAGATTATAAAGTTGATGGACTAAATACAATGGTAAAATGACGGTAATTCTTTCTTATAATTATAATAAAATTTTAGTTTTTAAAATTAAAAACCGAAAAAAACTGAAACCGACGTATGGTTAACCGAACCGAAAAAAACCGTTCCGCACGGTTCGGTTACGGTTATTAGGTAGAAACTAAACCGAACCAACATATATGGTTTGGTAACGGTTTTCGGTAAAAACCGAACCGAACCGATCCGTTCACACCCCTATTCTTGTGAGTTTCCTTTGAATTGGACTTGTTGTCGCCCTCTGAACTTTCCTCTTTGATGAGGTGTGATATATTTTAATATATTAATAACCCCTTTTAACGTCAAAAAAAGGTGCAGATGTGTAATCGAGCGAGTATTGTGTCGAGCCTAGTCGAACACGGTCAAACTCGGCTTGAACTCAATTAAAAAATCTCGAGATTGATTAAAATATTTTGGCTCAAGCTCAAATTCAACCAAACTTTTAATTTAAAAATCGAAACCTGGCTCAAAATTTTTATGATAGACTCGAGTTTAACTCGAAAACTCGAACAAATTTCACTAAATATTATCAATTTTTTTTGCTAAATAAATATTATCAAAAATTTTAAATATGATAAGTTCAGTTCGAGTTCAATCTGATTAAATATATAAAATATAAATAAAATAGTAAATATTTTTATAAAAATGTATTTGTAATAAAATAAATTAAAAACAACATAGGCTCGATAAGACTCCCAAATTTTAGGAGTCGAGTAATTTAAAGATCGAGTTTTGCTTGATAAAAATTTCAAAAAGATCGAGTTCGAGCTCGACTCGATTGTTACCGAGCTAAATTCGAATATTTTACTAGTCGAACTCGAGTTTCTTGCATTTGCCTACCTTTTGTTACCACATTTGTCATTTGATCACCACTAGGTGGCGCCAAACTCGCTTATACAACGACAACAAGCCTTTCAAAAACACACACTCCTATTCAAAAAATACACCTTAAATTTTTTACATCATTTTTAACAGAGGAAATGACAATGGAGACATTAATGGAAGACGTAGAATATAATTGGGCAGACGTGAATCTACCACCAATAGAACGCCAACCGGAACTCCCAAGAGAGTCCCGAGAACGACGTCGTGGCCGTGACATTGTTATAGCCATTGATCATGGTCCTACTAGCAAATATGCCTTTGATTGGGCCATTGTTCATCTTTGTCGTCTCGCGGATACTATTCACCTTGTTCATGCTGTTTCTAGTACGTGTTAATGATCAATGAGATTTGTACATTTTTTGAAATATGAAATTGTGAATGTAGTGTGATTGTTTGAATTTGCATGTACGTTTGTTATGATTAGGGGAATGCATAAATGTGGCTTCGTAATTTTCTTGATTTTTTGATTGATTAGGTTTGAGGAATGAAGTTGTGTGTTCAGCTGCAGAGGCTCGGATGGAGAAGCTTGCTGTGGAGGCCATGAATGTTGCTATGGTTAGCCTGTTATATAGTACTTGAATCTTTTCATATTAAAATGTTAATTGCAAGCAAGTCTTAAACTCCATACTTGTATGATATTGTTCGCTTTAGGCCAAGTTTGCACAAATTCATATATTTTGGTATCTTTCAAAAGGGCTCGTACTAATTTTTGTTTGTTTTATATAAAAGAGAACCGCCTCTTGCCTCCTTACGTGGTACTTGGCTTGACAGTACCCTCGACAAAATGCATTGTCCCAAATGCATTTGTAGCGGGATCCAATTTGAGACCTTTATCTTGTAGCATAACTCTATGTTAATGTTATTTGTAGCGAGATCCAAATTTTGGGGATACATTTTCTGTGATGCATCTAAATTTTGGGGATACAGTTTCGGCCTTTAACTACTGTTAGCTATGGATCAATTAGATGTGAAGTTCATATATTCAAATATTTAGATGTGAAATGTGAGTAACTTGTTGATGAATAGGTAGAAACAAAGGCTCGCATTGTTCAAGGAGATGCAGGCAAAGCAATATGCAAGGAAGTTGAAAGGTTAAAGCCCGCAGCTCTGGTAATGGGAACCAGGGGGAGAAGCTTATTTCAAAGGTGTTTCTCCTATCATTATCTCCATCTTTGCCTACCTATCTTTCTTTCTAAAATATCTGGGCTGTTTTCAGCGTATTTCAGGGAAGTGTGAGTGAGTACTGTTTCCACAACTGTAAATCGACAGCTGTTATTATCGTCCCTGGACAATGTATTTATGAGTAACTGATTTAAGGCACAAGCTCCAGTCCATCCTACGAAGCAGGAGAAAAATTGATGATTTAACTGAATTAGGAGGTGGAATGAAACAGTTTCCCTGAAGACTCTGCGATTTCTCTGAAACATATTTGGATTTAATAGCTGTCGCTGTTGTAACCTCGCTAACCTCTCTGGTAATTATCGACCTTTTTATGCATTGCCAATTGTAGCCTTATAGGTCTTGCTGATATAAGTGATCACTTCAGTTACCCAGGTTTCTTCAATGAAAATGTTTCTGCTAGATATCCTATGATTGTTATTGCACCATTTAAATTCTGGCACGGTGTAGCAGTAAACAGAAGGTTGTTTTCCTTCACTCTAGATTTATATATGCAGGATGAACTAAAGTCGACTTGGAAACAAAACTAATATGAAAGTAACTATAAGATGAAAGATAAATTTAACTTATAGTACCCTAGATTTTGATGAATAATTCTCAGGTAAAAGATGGTGCTTTTAAGTTATCAGTTCTCGTAAAATCTCAAGGTGCTAGAAGGAAGATCTTATATCTCAATATCTGACAAGGCAAAGAGGATCATGAGATATTGCCATGAAAGCTTGGATGAATCCTTATCCTACCCCATGGCCCCCATCGCCAATTCTTATAGCTTGAAAATGAAGGCAAGCTGCAGATCTTGTCCAGAAAACGCAAAGATCCATTGACTAGAAAAGTGTTAGGAAACATAATAAATAGGATAATTATTAAATCAGTTACAAATCTGAATAATTAGTGTGTGAATCAGTTATGGATTTCAAAGGGAGGATTTGGTGGGAATAATAATATTTTAGCTTTAATTTAGGGATTGTGAGTAGAGGTTGAGGTTATAAATAGGGAAGTCATTTATATGTTTGGGGAAGGAAGAAATAAGATTGACTTATGTGTGTTTGTGGAGAGTGGGTGGTCTCTCGAATACCACCTAGTTGTGTGTGCGTGTGTTTATCAATAAAAGAATTCGTTTCTTTTTATATATATATATCCAAAGAGCGGACCTGGACAGGTCCTAACAGTGGTATCAGAGCACCTCTGTTCTTGGGGCAACGACAAGTGCAAAACAAGTTGAAAATCGAATCGACGACTTCCAGGGAATTTTTTTTGTAAAGATGCAAGCAAAATTTTTGAAGTTGGATATTGAAAAGTTTCAAAATGACATTTCTTTCCTCAAAGAAGGTATGGTTGCCATACTTACAAAAATGGACAACTATAGTCGCAAGACTACTGGACCATCTCCGCCTGCTCGTGAAGATTCGCAAGACTTGGAACAGGCCAAGAAGTCGGTCCACGAAATTGAGGAGAATCTGAATGGAATACAAGCGAATGACAGAGAGCTTAAATCAGATTTTCAAAAAAATTGATTTTGGAAAATTTCAAGAAGATGAAAAGGCTCGTCAGCAACCACCAATATTGGAGGTTTTAGGGCAGACTCCGTTAAATTCTAATAGCGGCAACAACAAAGAACAAGAGACTTGTTTGTTTGATGTCTCATCGCCTCCAAACTCATCTATGGACTCTTTATCACAAATACTTGAAATAGTCATATTCGAAGGCTTAAAACTTGAAGGTGGGTCGTTGAAGGCTGAAAGTTATTTTGACAATTATTTTGAATTAGTAAACCTCTCAACGCCAACTAAGAAGGTCTGGTCGGCTGTAGTATACTCTGTAGTATACTCGAGAAATGATCTTTTGTTCTTGGACTATTGCGGGAAATGTCAGCGGCCTTCTTGTAACTGGGAGGAATTTAGAAAATTATTGGCGGAGAGCCAGGGGTTCTCGATTAGAAAGAAAAGGAAAAAGAAAGAATGAAACTATTTTCTCATTTGAACCTTGAGGACAAGGTTCAAGTTTGGGCGGCCGGTAATGTTAGGAAACATAATAAATAGGATAATTATTAAATCAGTTACAAATCTGAATAATTAGTGTGTGAATCAGTTATGGATTTCAAAGGGAGGATTTGGTGGGAATAATAATATTTTAGCTTTAATTTAGGGATTGTGAGTAGATGTTGAGGTTATAAATAGGGAAGCCATTTATATGTTTGGGGAATGAAGAAATAAGATTGACTTATGTGTGTTTGTGGAGAGTGGGTGGTCTCTCGAATACCACCTAGTTGTGTGTGCGTGTGTTTATCGATAAAAGAATTCGTTTCTTTTTATATATATATCCAAAGAGCGGGCCTGGACAGGTCCTAACAGAACATAATAAATAGGATAATTATTAAATCAGTTACAAATCTGAATAATTAGTGTGTGAATCAGTTATGGATTTCAAAGGGAGGATTTGGTGGGAATAATAATATTTTAGCTTTAATTTAGGGATTGTGAGTAGAGGTTGAAGTTATAAATAGGGAAGCCATTTATATGTTTGGGGAAGGAAGAAATAAGATTGACTTATGTGTGTTTGTGGAGAGTGGGTGGTCTCTCGAATACCACCTAGTTGTGTGTGCGTGTGTTTATCAATAAAAGAATTCGTTTTTTTTTATATATATATATCCAAAGAGCGGGCCTGGACAGGTCCTAACAAAAAGCCACCTTTAGGATCCAGTCCATTGGCACAATTCAACATCTATAAGGTTTTCTTTTTCTTCAGAAATTCAACATATTCAGTCAGAATAGCTTGCAATTGCCTTTGGATATACTATCTCGGTGTCTTAAATTCTTAGCGAGTGTATCTCCCACTTTTTCCTAACATAACGGTTTCTGTTTCTAGCATTAGGCTCATAAGCAATATGAAGATTCAAGATTTATAGAATGTTCAGTATAGGGGTAGAAACCATATTAATGTTGAAATGCTGAGCAATAAAGCCTCTAACCTTCTGCTCTATACCATATGCTCAGCTTCGACAAATATGAATGTCTTCCCATATATGATATACCTAATGACATTCTGTTTGGTTTATATACCTAAATTAGTCTAGTTTGATTGCATCACATTGTTTTAACAGTGGTGTTTCTCAAACACCAACCTTAGTGACACCATTATAATGACTTGGTAAAAGCTTTTTCATTTTAAGAGTATGTCCAGATATTCTTTAAGGTACAAAATCATTTCTTGCGACATAGGCATGACTATTACAGGGTTAGATAGTAATCTAATCTCTGATCGCTATAACCTGTGCATCTCGGGAAATTTGTAATGGAAATTAGATGGTTCAAAGGTTGCTGGAGACATGCATACCAACCAGATAAATTTAATGCCAGAAGGTAGGATGTCATTGTTTCGCTTCCAACATATACCAAGGGCAAAATGTTCTAGCATTAATTCATCCTGTTACAGATGATGCATAATTGTTCACTTGGTGTCCATTTACTGTTTATCTTCCTGTCCACAGATGGAACTATTCGAGTTCAATGTTGCCCCTTGCCTAATATGACTTGATAGGTTTCATTAAAGTTCACTTCATAAGTTGCATTCTTTTTGTTTTGGCAAGTGTTTCCTTTCAAAATCTTGCTTCTGGCAACCTGTGTTAGGATCTAAATCATCAACCGATGAAATGATATATCTGCGTAATTTGGTTCTTCCCTGTAAACCTTGATCTCTTGAAAGTACTAATAACTACTAAAATCACAATACTTCATGGCTCATGAAGAGACTTTGCATCTGATGATTAGTGTTATTGAAATCGCTATTTTTTATATATTATGACTTTACATATAGCTCTAGCCTATACATGTATATACTAGTAGTAAAAAAATTGTGATCAAAGACATTTGTAGCAAACTCCTTAATGAATTGTGGTTGGTTCACATCTCCATTTTCAAATTGTTTCCTCCAATGCAACCTGCATACAACATTGTTCTTGTGATTAACACCGAGGTTTTTTATGTATATTCATGATATCTAGAAATAAAGAAGCAAGAACTTGATATTTTAGTTCTAAGTTTCACTCGTGCCATATGATCAAATGCTGTGAATTGATGTCACTACCAGCCATGAGCAGACTGATAGGTGTGTAGAACAATTACATATGATGAATTGTCAATATACGGATATTCTTGTTGTTCTTGATCTATATCTGCATTATCCGATGGCCAACTATGGGGAAATTTATGGTTATCTAGTAGTTTTATCCTTTTTTCCCTGTCTTGCAATTATCATTTTGGGTTGAAGACAGGGAAAATGATAGGTACCAACTAAAGAACTTTCTCAAATAAAGTAAAGGGGACCTTTTGATTGTGCAAAATCATTAACATAGTTGGGTTTTTTGTGCTCTCTATCATGTGTTACCACATTTAGATTGGTCATTTATCTACCTTCATCTCATGTAGCTAGCTAAAACAGAGACAAAATTGTAATCAAAGTATGGTATTCATACCTGTAAATGGTTGAGATTGGTAAGATGTTGAGTTTCCTTGTTGAAATTCAGCATTGTATAGGTTTTGTAACTCGGATTCCCAGGTTCCGAGGGGCTGTATTGGCTGCAGCACACCAGTTATCCTTATCAGAAGACTGAAACATCTAGGACTATTGTAGAAGTGAGTAATGAAAGGTTATAAGAAATTACGTTGAAGCAGGAAGAATCGACTAATGCTTCTGTGTGTGATATAGGCGTGCTAATTGTTCTCTTCAGTGTCATATCAGAAGAGTTAGCTGCTTGTTGTAATGTATTATACTGTAAGTAGGAAGGACCAGCCATTTCAGATGTTACCCCAGTCGTCGTAAAGTTTGATGCAAAAGCTGGAAACATCTGTAAAAATCGACCAAAACAGACTTATTGATAAAAATTACTAACACTTAATCTTTCTCTGCAATTTTCAGCTTTCTTATCTGCTTACCTCTTTTGCGAAGAAATTGTCAATGTTGAAATCCATCCGCGGATTGACAGTTGCGAGTTTCATGGATAAGAACTGTTGTAGTAACAAGTTTGTTAGATTATTTTTAAGAATTTTCATCACAACGACTTTTATAGAGTGAAAAAACACGAAATTTTTACCTCTACTTGCCTCTGGAGAGACTGAACATAATTGATGATTTCATCTAGCATTCCTGCTTTCCCTGTGATCTTATTGCATCCAGGCACCAAGTCTTGCAGATATTTCATCCTCTCGCTAATCTTTTCTCGTCTTACCTGCGTAAATTGCATAAATTTAATCAATAAGTTAGAGATCAGAGATGTTAATGTTAGGCTTGCTGAGCAGGCCTAACTCCACATTAGTATGATATTGTCCGCTCTGGGCTGACCCATACGAGTTTGTTTTTGGATCACTCCCAAAATGCCTCATACTAATTGAAGTTAACTGGCTGCTTATATGCTAGCAATCTTCCCTTCGATGTGGGATAACTCCTAACAGTTAAGTCCAAGACCAAGACAGAACTAAGAAGTCTTAAAATCTTACTCTTTCAGCTAAGCTGTGGCTGTCAGTGGCTTGACCGCGCCGAGCCCTGACATGAATGTAATCAGGCTTCTGAACCTCAGAAATCTTCGAATTCTCTTTCGAAGTGTCATTAGATGTTTCTCTGGTGTTACAGTTTTGCTCTGTTGTGATCTTTGATTCTCCCTCTTCTGCAATTCCTTTAGTCTTCTTTTCCTTAATGCATTCATCCTCAATAACCTAAACAAATACATAAACCATTAAGCATTTTTCGACAATTTTAAAAAAATGTAGTTTTGGTTGTAACCAACCAACCTTGTGAGCAAGGGCCTTATCAGCTTTCCTCTTCTTGAAGCTAACTCTTCCAACACCAGAGCTGATCTTCTCGTGAAACACCGATAAATTTCCATTAGCATGATCCCCGGAAGGCTCTGCAGTAGCAGCAGCCACTGCTGGTGGACAACTAATAGTCCTGGAAATAGCACAACTCAACTCATTCACATTCACATTCCCATATCCATAACTCAAAAAATCACTATCTCCACCAAACTTGCCGTAATCAGGCCACCCGTTGTCCATTCCAGGATCAGGCTTCACCGCGCAGTTA
Organism: Apium graveolens; assembly: GCF_009905375.1. Lineage (NCBI taxonomy): Eukaryota > Viridiplantae > Streptophyta > Magnoliopsida > Apiales > Apiaceae > Apium > Apium graveolens. The sequence goes on from NW_027419217.1 coordinate 29,290, forward strand.
AAAAGACTCGCAAAACCACTGTCATTACTCATCAGCTGATCAAACTCTGGAGCCTGAGCCTGTGTAGAGTACATGTTAACCTCATTCCCACCAAAAAAACTCATTTCTTGGTGTTGTTGCCACTTCATTCGAGCTTGTTGTCTTTCGAAAACACTCATCTCAACATTTGCAGCAGAACTCATGCAGTGTAGCATGTCCGGTAATGCATTCATCTTTCTTCAACTTTACTCTTATAACTCCTCTCACGCTTATTATATATAAGGATACAGTTCTCGTAAGACGGTCACAGTTTTGATATCGAAAAAAGGGAAGTGTAGAAAAGACTAGGCCTTGTGTTTTCCTAACATGAGGTCCTCTCAAGACCAACAATGTGAGATTAATAATAGAAGCAAAGAGTTTGGTGTAAAATGATTTTTAAAGAGATAAAAATGTGCCGGAATCTTGAAAGAATAGGCCGGAATAAATAGAGGGAGCCAAGGCCCAAGAGCCGAAATGTAACCATATCTTATGCCCATGGGCTGTGGGCCCAGTATTGACGTGACTGTCACGTGCAAATGTTGGAGGAATATAGTGTTTGGGTGCTGCTTTACAATCTAGGTAACTAGCTAAATTTTTTTTATCATATCATTTAATTTCATGTATCTTCCTATCTTTGCTCAAGGTTGTAAAGCAAGTTGATTAGATGATTTTGACTGGGGAGGTCATATATGCACACCCTTCGGCTATAGATGAACAATTTTTATTGACATTCAGATCAAAATATTGTTATGTACATATTTAACTATATACATTTTCATTCAGAATAAGGATAATTTGATCTCGATTTTAATAAAGGATGTGCATTTATAAATTATGGGTGGGCACATATCAGCTCGCGTTACTTATGCTTAGCTTGATGACGGTGATCTCGATTTCAATAAAAAATGTGCATTTATAAATCATGGGTGGTCACATATCAGCTAACTTTACTTATGCTTAGCTTGATGACGGCCTGTAAATTAAGATAGTCGAACTGAGTTTTATTTTTTACTATAAATCGAGCTGAGCTTTTTTAAAAATGATATTTAAGATCATCTCGTTAGTAAGCGAATCAGATAAGAACTTGATCACGATCATTTTGATTCCAGCCGAATGTGAATCAGATTTGAACTAGGTAAAATGGTAGAAGAGTTCAATTATTTTTTTAATTTTAGTTACTTTGTAAATTTAAGTTTATTTAAATTAAATATTAATATTTATAATATATATTATTTAAAATTATGTTAAACAAACTGAGTCGAGTTTAACGAATTCGAGCCGGCTTTTATCTAAACAAACCAAATTTTCAAATGAACAAGTGTAAAATATTATTTATCACACCCTAGTAATAATGTAGAATTTTAGAATTTTGAATAGAATTTGCAATATATATATATATATATATATATATATATGCGCTCACAAATCAGAATGTGAAGTACATCACTGTCATGTAATTTTTTTTAAACTAGCACGGTTGAATAGCTCAAATGATTAATAGTTTATCCTCTATTCTCCCAGACTGGGTTCGATCTTCGCTCATCCCGAGATTTATGAGAACACATACTCATGTGTAAGGATATAAGCCATATTTGTCAACAAAAAAATCGTCATAAATTCAAGTTTTTATCAATTTTGGGATAACAAATAAGTAGTCCATAATAAAAATTCCAAATATGATTAAATATTTTATGGGACTGAGCGATGCGTCAAATGCAACTGAACAAGAATGCACCAATCAGAAATACTGAGAGTACAAAAACTTTAGCCGAAGAACAGCAGATTTTAAGGAAGTAAAAAGACTTTCTAAATATAGCCACTTTCTGTAAATAGGAGCTTTCGGTTTTTTTCATGGTTATTAATAGATATATTCTTATGTAATTACTAAATTCTTTTTGCTATTTGTATTGCACAATGTAATTGTTATTTATTAATTGATTCTACACTTGCACGTCCATCCTTTTATGTAGCTTATATAAGAGAAATTACCAAAAGTATTACATTTTTTAATTTTTTTTATACTATTTTTTGATTTTTTTTTGTAAAAATACAGGATCAGCCAAAATCAGTTAAAATCAAGCAGACATGTAACTAGTTGAATCGAGTTTTTTTGGTTGCGTTTGAGGTTGTACGAGATCGCGTGAAATTGCAAAAACTCGTTGAATGTTGCATATAGTTGAATCAAGTTGCAGAAAATCGTATTTTTGTAAAAAAAAATTAAAAAAATAGTATTTTTGCAAATAAAAGGTATTTTTGCAAAAACCTAAAAAAATTACAGTATTTTTGTAAAAATATTTTTGGCCTTGCATATTTTTTTGAACAATTCTAAAATTAATTATATTTTACACCAACATTTCATTTGTATTTGAATAAATAAGTATATTTATTTTGTATACTTCCGTTTGGCGTTGTGTCGTTTTGTGTCGTGTTGTGTCAAGTACTCTAGGCAAAAATTCTTATCCGACATTGAATTGATTATGTACTTTTGTTTTCGTGCACATCCGTGTTTATGGTACCAAAAATCGAATTCAAGCACTAAATTTTAGAGTTGTTCACGAACCGAGTCGAATCGAGTTTTGATCGAACCGAGCCGAGTTTTAATTTTTTCTGCCGAGCCCTTAACGAACCGAGCCCTTAACGAGTCGAGCTCGAGTTTGCAGCTCTACTAAATTTTCATGATCGTGTCGTCAACCAAATTATTGGGTTTACTGATAAATTAAACTATATGCGCAGAAATTTCAATTGTTTTTGGAGAGTTTTAACTGCAGGGATGTAGATGCATGTATTGTCTGAAGATGTATGTACATGATAATACCAGGGGAATACATACAATTGAACTTGGTTGTTCAATGACCATTGCTTACACAGTAATAAGTGTGTATTTTGTTTTTGAAGTTTGAAGCATGTAAAGAAAGATAATTAGGCAAAGTGGGGAACAAGTCCAGTGAGGATGAAGTCTACTTCCACTAGCCCTAACACCAAGGGGTCCCTTGTAAAATGACTTCATATACACACCCAAGAACTATAGAGACAGAGCAACACATAAGGATGTCCCCGTCATTATTGGATGAGATACAACTATTGCAATACTTAATTACGATAGTACTCACATATCGCAATAAGATATTGCGACTAGGATTGTTCGCGAACCGATCGAGATAAGTTTTGATTGAATAAAGTCGAGTTTTTTTTTTTTTTTCTGACAAATCGAGTCGAGCCGAGCCGAGCTTTTTTATCAAACAAAAATTGTGTTCGAGCTCGAGCTCGTTAACTAACGAGCCGAGCCGGGACGAGCTTATTCGTGAACAACTCTGTTCGTTAATAACCCTAATTACAACCGCCCGCGATAAAATATTGCGACTGATATATTTCCGCCAAGTTGTATGAGGATAATTTACCTTACTTCAATGTATTTATAAAAGTATAATGCATGACTTAACTAAAGGCAATTGCCACCTGCCTTTCTCGATCCCATTTTTTCCAATCACTTTCTCTGTGGGCTATCTTATATCAACAGAAAAACTACTCCAATCCCACTAGCATCATCTTTGTATTATTCTCTTAATCTTGGTCCGCAACAAGCGTTTGTAACTTTGTATCGTGTTATATCACCGTATTTATTATAATACGGTGCACAATAAATTTTTCAATGTGAATATATGAAAGCCTATTTATTATCGCACCGTTAAAAAAATTCTTTTTAATGTGAATCGTCCGTTAAGATGCGTGGGAAGGAACTTACCAGAATCTTATATCGTATTCTTGAACTCCACCTCTCCGTTCCTTATTTTCAAAGATGTTTCCACCTTTAGATCTCTCGTTGGCTGAGGTTCAAGTGCAATGTACTTACACTACATTTAATCTACTTTGCTTGATTCAAAGTTCAGTTCCAACTTATGATAACAATTCATTTATTCTCCATTATCTATAGCAAGTATGCGGCAGGTCGGCCGATAGCAAGGTCTGAGAACAGTTCTCAGACCTATCGCCGCCTCAAACAGCAGTTTATCAAACTTTCAATATTTCGGCTTCAATAATACAGTTAGTAGTACTCCTATCGCCGCCTCAAACAACAGTTTATCAAACTTTCAATATTTCAGCTTCAATAATACAGTTAATAGTACTCTTATCGCCGCCTCAAATAATAGTTTATCAAACTTTCAATATTTCGGCTTCAATAATACAGTTAATAGTACTCCTATCGCCGCCTCAAACAACAGTTTATCAAACTTTCAATATTTCGGCTTTAATAATACAGTTAATAATATTCCTATTGCCGCCTCAAACAACAGTTTATCAAACTTTAAATATTTCGGTTTTAATAATATAGCTACCAGTACTATAATTCTACTATAATTCTGAGCCCCAACACGGGTCACCCAAAACTTGGTACTTTGGAGTAAATACGTATCTATTCTAAGAAATCTCGGAAATAGCGAGATCCGAACCCAGAACCTGGACGACAAATATATTCGTATTACAAGTGTCACATTTTAAAACTATAAACAGAGTAGTAGCTAGTTTGGAATTTATGAGGAAAAGAGATGGGGGATTCAATAATGATAAACTGACAGGCTCTGAATACTAGAAACTTCGTGGAGGAGCAGTGCAAACTTCCATGGAGATCCTATGGGACTTAATAATTAATGCAAGCAATACAAGAACCCTACTCACTCTTGCTTAAACTATAGTATTAATAAGAAACTCATCTTATCTTCGATCTCTATCTATATAATGGATAAAATGGTAGTCATGTAACAATAATGGAGTTAAGATATGGGTGGCCAATCAAATTTGTAGCATCAGATCCAGTGTAGTATTTGTGTCCTAGATGTTTATAGTGATTAGTGATTACTTGACTCGTAATCTTGTCACCGGAAAAGACACGAGAGATGGACCTTTATCACTCGACTATCCAATTTTAAGCGAAACTGTAAGAATATTATATAAAGATCCAGTTAAGTCTTTCTCTAACGAGTACTTAAGGTTTTAGAGTCAGTTACTTATTTACACATTTACTCGGCTGAGTAAATTTTACACATTTACTTGACTCGTAATCTTGTCACTGGAAAAAGATACGAGAGATGAACCTTTATCACTCGACTATCCAATTTTTAAGCGATTGGTATATAATATAAAGATTCGGTTGTGAATTCCTCTAACGTCTTAAGGTTTTAGAGTCGGTTACTGATCACAGACGAGAACACTCGTGTGGAAGTAACTAATAATAGCAGGACTACGCATACAGGAAATGAAAAAAGAAACAGCAAGTTGGATGGATACCACTTTTTTTCTGGACTGGTTTTCTGTCTTTTAGCAAGTAACTTGCATCTGTTACTTGTGATGATACATGTTGCATCACACAATTATAATCTGTTGGCTAGTTTCTCTGCAGTTCCTGTTGCTGATGAATTCTCTTTGTTAGATATTATTAGCCCAATTATATTTTAAAGAATGTCACTCCTATTCAGTCAACATTTTTGGTCACCAAATTTATGACTCCTACTTCCCAAACTCGATCTTTCTTTCCCCAGCAAATGTACATTGTCATGCACATTTGACCAGAGCTAATAATATATACCATTAACACAAGACCCGTTCAGAAGCAAGCGGTTCTTGCAGCATATCATACCGCGAAAAGTTTTTGCGGTGCCTGTACAGTAAGGTTTTTGGTGTGCATACATGAGGGAGGGTTTTTGATGTGGAGGGGCTCATTTTTGTACGTAACGCGAAAAATATTCACATTATGGTACGGTGCATCAATCGCTAACTCATGACCATCTCCATGTGTTAAAACACACGTGTACGAGACCTTTTAAATTATGAGATTTGAATCTGGTTAACGTGATTGGAATGAGATTGTAGAACCTTAATGTACTAGAATTTCAATCCGATTCTCGTTAACCGAATTCAATTTCATATAATACACATATCCTATGTAGTTTATAGTATTGTTTTTCTTTACTTTGAAGTTATTGTTTGATAGAATCTAGTACATAATGGTTCTTGTTACAGCCGCGAGTCAGTAGCAGAGGCAATGATTGCATAATGTATTGTATGATTTTCATTGTAACTTAAGTTCTACTCTCTGCATTACCATGTTTAGTCTTCTTAAAGGAATAAATTTGTGCGTGAGTTTCTGGAGTTGGTACAAGTATGGTGTACAGATCACCAATCGTTACGAGGATGATTTCAGCATTTTCATTTTCAGACTCTGAACTCGAACAAATCTAAGATTTTTCATCTGCATAACTTGTTACAGTAGTTGGTTGATTTAGAACAACTTATAATAAGATTCAGGTCAAATTTGCTGTTACATTTAAGCACATTTCGTCCATTAACCTTTGATTAGTCGAATTTAGGACAAGTAAAATCGACACATCGTTGCTAACTGGTATCGAGGTCACACACGAATACCGGAAGTTTTCAGTTTTTAATGCACTAGGACTAGAATGATTAGTCGAATTTAGGACAACTAAAATCGACACTGTCTCGTTGCTAATTGGTATCGAGGTCACACACGGATACCAGAAGTTTTAAGTGTTTTAATACACTAGGACTAGAATGATTAGTCGAATTTAGGATAACTAAAATGACACGTCTCGTTGCTAATTGGTATCGAGGTCACACACGGATACCAGAAGTTTTAAATGTTTTAATACACTAGGACTATAATGATTAGTCGAATTTAGGACAACTAAAATCGACACGTCTCGTTGCTAATTGGTATCGAGGTCACACACGGATACCGGAAGTTTTAAATGTTTTAATGCACTAGGACTAGAATGATTAGTCGAATTTAGGACAACTAAAATCGACACGTCTCGTTGCTAATTGGTATCGAGGTCACACGCGGATAATGGAAGTTTTCAGAATGGAGACTCATCCTTTGGCCAGGGAATACCTGGGCCTAGTTTATTTGCCAATAAAAAAACTTGCAAATTATTTTGTATAGATTTGTAGGGCCATTTTGGAGACAAGAATATAAACCAAATATGGAGTTGAAAGTAATGTATCAGACTCTCCCCCTAAACTATTTTGGTTCCAATACTATTCATGATATAGATTTTCAAAAGCAACAAAATTTTAAAAATTCCATGCTTATAACAAGTCCAATGTATTAGCTATATGAGCTATACTCTAGCAATGTCATAGCATTTCCATAAAAAGTTGAGACCTTAGATCCAACAATATCACCCTCGTTTCCTTTACAAACTGTCGAGGGTCTCAACCAACCAACCAATTTTTACACGATTTATACTAGGACGTTGGACTTGCTCAATAGATGAAAACACAATAACACGAGAAGTTTATAATGCTCTGCAATAGTACAAATATATATATACATATATGTATCAAATTATCAATAAGAATTAAAGAAGTGACTAGTGACTAGGAAAGACAAAAGATTGTAAATAAGATAACACAACTTTAGTCTGTAGATGCATAACTAGATGAAGAAAAAAAGATGTGAAGATGCAAAGTTAAAGCTTTATATGACTAATTTGTGTATTTGCTTGTTGATTCATAATTTTATATTTGAATTTGTACAATAAGACTAAAAAGGCTAGGGGAGTGTTAGGAAGATTTGTACTGAATTCCACTAGCTAGGCCATATGGGCATGTCCCAATTCTTTTGTTCATAAAGTTTTATTCAATACCTACCATTTCCCAACTCATGCTTAGCATGTATTCCAACAAATTTGTATCTATCTATCTATCTTGCATTATGTTTATAATTATACCCCACAATCTTTTTTAGGTACATTATAGAATCATGCATTCACCCTTTCATTCTTGTTATTAGATGATAGAATCCCAGAAATGCAAATATTAAATCAGGTCCAGTGTGTATCTAAATTTTTGTAAAGTAGCGCGATGAGACAACTCAAGTAATAAAGACCTATGTTATTCGGACTCGGTTAGAAATTTCTGACAATAATACGTGTCCGAGTATCGGACTCGGTAACTTTTTAAAAAATATACATGTTTTTTGCCTAAAATAAGTGTCTAAGTTCGAGCGTACATGTCCGAATGTCGAGTATCCGCACAGATACTCGAAGGTAAATTAAAGAGTATGAGTAACATATATAAAGATTTTAGCCTATGTGATTCTCGATTGGATTCTCGCTCACTCCGAACTAGTGATAAGTTGAGCCTCATCCAAGATTGAAACTTATAAATAGTAATTTCATGATCAGAAGATGCCAGGAACACAATGACCACATATAATATAAATCTAAGACACCTTACTTACCATGTCACGTAAAACATGAACCATAAATTAATTACACTAGTTTTAATGTTTTCATGTATAAAAACATTATCACACTACAGCTAGGCCAAAACCCAAACAATAAACATGCCCAAGTGTTCAAGTGTCACATTGCAATTCATTACTTATTATTATCCATTTTATTGACAAAACAAGAATTGTGTTACAGCTCGGACTCCGTCTAACACCTCAATCTTTTTGATAAGTCGTTAATATCAGACATTGGTTTAGAGAGGGTCTCGGGATTTCTCGGTCTATCTGTCATGTCCGGTTTGTTCAATCGTATGATTAAACAGACCGGTTATAATTTAAACAATGTTACATATCATCCGGAGTACTATGCTAGAAGGGTACAAGATCAAATATTTGATAGAGGGTCCTATTATTTCATGTACCTTCATGTGTATGTCTACAAATAATGTAGATAGGTATAATGTAACTTTAGTAACGTACCTGACCTTGTGAATTATTCCAGAGCCTGCGAGATCTTGAAATGATCCAATGCACTAGCATTTGGTCTTGTCAAAAGACCATTAATCATTTTTATTTTGAGTCAACTAAGAAATTATGTAATTTTGGAATATGTCACATGTAGTTTATCCATACATTCGTACTTGATTCAACATTTTAAAATTTTCATCGAGGGTTCATTATATTGCATCATGCTCTCGAAAAAACCTGAGAACGATAAGAAAATATACATTCCTACTTGGTTCAACATTTTAAAAATGTTCATTTAGGGTTCATTACATTACAGCACGCTCTCGAAAATACGTTTTAACACGAGAACAATAAAAATATATAGAACAACATTGAAAGTCCGGAAATTGTGAGAATAATTGTTTTGTAGCATATTTTAAAAAAAAGGTGCAAGAACAATATTCTCAGGTATAAATGTCATTCTTTGTCAACAAAACATAAGAATTTCATTATTATCACATATAATTTTTTCCCACCGGAATCATGTCCTTTTTACTATGTGCCTGTTATGGGAAATCTTAAAATAAGTAAGTTACAATTTAAAACGAATAAGTGACTTACAAGTGATATATAAATAAATATATTTAATAAAAAAGTGAAAAAATCAAAATAAGTTGAGAAAAAGTATGTCGTTCATAACATTCACTTATCAGCTTATAAGTTACAAATTCGACTTATAAGTTGGATTGACAAACACCGTCAATAAGTATTTACCGAGTTATAAGTAAATAAGCAACTTATTAAAAAGCAGCCAAACCCTATATTTAGTTAGTATTGTACTCTCTCCGTTCCAGTGGATTGTTTACGTTACTTTTCAGCACGTTTTTCAATGCTCGTTTAAAGTATACTTCCATATTATTTTTTTAAAAAAAAAATCTGAAAAAATGTTTCATGTTTAAACTTTTATTCAAAAAAAATTTAAGAAAAAACATTATGAAACAATACTTTATTGAAGCCTCGAAATACGTGCAAACAGTGTACGTAAACTATCCAGCGGGACAGAGAGAGTATTGTTTTATAGGTAAAACATTTCACCAAGTATGAATCGGCTGTGTATGAGTGGGATGGGCGCATATGTAGAAAAAATCAGAATGGGCCAACATTTTTCTAATTCCAACCACTATGGATCAAAGTGATTACCTATAACAAGAACATGTATGCTTGTTTAAGGCCCAATTCATGAACCCACATTAAGGGCCGGTGGCAACTGGGCCACTGGTTAGTAGGACTTAACATTTCTATTAGATTTACATATATACCAGGATTAATAAGCTATAAGTTGTTTCCAAAGGCCCACACCCCACTTTTAAGTTAATTATGACTTATAAGTCCGTAACAGCTTATCAACGAGTGTTTGTCGACCCAACTTATAAGTTGAATTTGTAACTTATAAGCTGATAAGTTGAATATTAGTAATGACGTACTTTTTCTCAACTTATTTGATTTTTCGCTTATTTATTAACCTCAGTTTCAAAATATATATTTTTAAATGTTAACCAAACTTAAAATTTAAGAATTAATATAATTATATTAAATAATTATTTATTTTAGTTCTTTTAAGAAAAAAAAATCTGACTTATAAGTAAAATTATCCAAACACTTATTTAACTTATAAGTATTTTTCTACTTTTCACTTAAAATTCACTTATTCATTTTACGTCGTAAGTTACTTATTTTAAAATTTCTCAAACGGGCACAAAATAAACAATTTAGAAATCAACATGTTCATATTTGCTCCCTTTTATATGATTGATGATTTTTTGGGAAATTCCTACAATAAAAACAATTAATAAAGGCCCCCAAATTTGCAAGTGTGTCTACATGGCTGTTATGCCCAAAAATTGGTATAAACAAAATCCAGATTAAGATCAATAAAATGAGCAGAATCAAAGTGGAAGCGCCTGAAATCTAGGGAAAAGATGATATTGACTTTCCATAAATAGAAGGCGCGCCCAAATATTGCGCCCCGTTGACTAAGTAGCTGATTAACGGTTGTGATTATCATGTATTAAAGGCGTGCCCTCAAACAGGTGGAGGAGGCGCGCCCAGTTATCGAGAAGGAGGAGAGAATTTTCTTAATTGAAACCTGTAGTGTAGTGAGCCTTAGGGCGCGCCTTGGGCAAGGAAGGCTCCTTGGACGGATTGTTTGGACATGATTGCTTTGACAGACTTGCTCGTTGGCTTCGACAGAATTGGAGCAAGCCCTAACGATGAATAGTTTAGGGCGCGCCCTATGATGTAGAATGATATAAGAAGAGACCAAAGGCTGGTGACACAGGGCGGCGCCAACATACAGAGATGTCAGGGCGCGCCCTCAACTTCTACTTGACATATAAATGCAACTTTTATGTGCTGTTTGGATGGATTCTCTGGAAGACTCAAGGAAGATGGAGAATGTTATTACTAACCTATTTGATGCAGGTACTCTATTGAAGAACTCCTTCCTGTAGCATATCTACAGGAAAGGCGGTGTCCGTGGTCAGAGACCTCCAGGGGTATGCCTGGACTGAAGGCCTCCTCCTGTAGTCAATGGGTGTCCTCATTGAGGATGTTGGGTGAAATCTGGTGTGTGCTTTGGGAGCTCTGTCTCTATAATCAACGGGTGTCCTCGTTGGGAGACTTTGGAGTATCCTGCACTTTGCACCCAAAAGCTTGGGATCACTTGTCCTGTAATCTGGTAGGGGCTCCTTATCGGGGGACAAGGATGCGTCCAACATTTGGGGTGAACCACGGCTATACCTGCGTCCACGGACTAGAGAAACAGCATGTAGCGGAGGGTTATCCTTGGCTAGGGAGATGCCTCATCCGTGAAGTCTCGAAGCCGCGGACGAGCCTTGGGCCTTTGTGGCTCATCGGCGGACATTCCTAAAGCTAGTAGAAGACGGTTTCCAGTGGGTTTCCCATTGGGCCTCGGGATAAGAAATCTAAGCCCATTAGGTTTCTTGTTCCCCAAGAACTACGTGGGCTTGATCCCCTATAAATAGGGGTACGTAGGCACATTGTAAGGGGTCAGAAGCGAGAGCGCAAAGGAGGCACCACTAACCCTAAGCAATCTCAGCCCCCAATAATCATCACCACCAAACACTGTTCATCTTTTCTGACGAATACTGTTCATCGGATTCATCGGTTACTGTTCACTTTTCCGGCGAAGAACTGTCATCACAGATCTTGTTTCCGGCCGCTAACCTCAAGTTTTGTTGTTCCCAAATTCCTCCGTCAACAAATTGGCGCTAGAAGGAGGGGTATCAAGATCTACATCTGGGAGGAAGGATGTCTCAATATCATGATGTAAGTTTTTATGATGGAAGTTCTGAAGAAGATTCTGATCATGGCTACGAATATGAACCCTACGTTCCGCCAATGACTGATCGTCCCACGCCAGACGTTGGAGGACAACCACCTGTGCTCATCAGCAACGCCGACTTGTTGGAACAACTGTATCGCATGGGCGATGCTTTGAATTGTTTCGATTCGCGGTTGAGCACTGTGGAACGGTGCAAGGCCAGGAGGGATCTTCGCCACAACCGAGCGGCCCAGGCACCTGGAAAAGCACCAATGACGGATAGGGATGTCTCGGCCGGCAATGGCCACACTGAAAGAGGGCGTGTGCCGATAACCCCGCGACGCCTGGACTATTCTAATGACACGTCCCCAATCATCGAGCTAGTGGAAGAAGATGCTGATGGACGAGAAATTCTGCGGACAAACACCCGGAAAGCCACCCATCCGCACCGCTCTGGACGTAGTCTCGAGGAACGCCGACATGTAGAGTCGATGCCGGAGAATCAGCAACGAGGCTTCGCAGCTCTGAAAGATCGCTTGGGGATTTGCTTGGGCGATGACGATTTGAGAATGGTATTACTTGAGTGGCAGAAAGAAGCTGATCGTGGAGATGTGACGCCCCATGATATGACGCGTGTGCCCCTGAATTCCCAGGAAAATCAGGAGCGGCACCGCGATCCAACGCGTGTGCCCCTGAATTTCCAGGAAAATCGGGAGCGGCACCGCGATCATGAGAGAGCTCCTCCCCGCAGATCGCTGGATCGATATGGGCGTGGATATGGAAATGATCGTTGGAGAAGGCCTCAATGGAGAGGAAGAGGTGGAGGCCGAGGTAGATATTTAGAGGGATACCGTCGTGGCAATTACCGCGGTCACCTTGATTCCCGCTGGAATAACCAAGCAGATGGCTATGATTATGTGGAACATGATGATCACAGAAATATAGAAAACTATGATCGCAATACGGCTCGGGGCCGCGGCCAAGGTGGAGAAGAGAATCAAGGGAGAAACCAAGAACGAAATCCTGAAATAATCATAATACCCGAAGACGCCCGGAATACGAACCAGCAGCAAGCCCCTCCCGGGGGGAATCAAGCGGAAACACCTCCATTGCAACCCCAAGGTCCGCAGCCTCAAATGCAGACCATTCCTGGCGTGGGAACTTTCAATGTAGGAGATCTAAAAATGCTACTTAACCACCTCGAGGGCAGAGTGACGGCTACAGCCGAAATCCCTTCCCCATTCTCGGCAGCAGTAAGAGAGGCACAATTGTCGGCCGGGTATCGCAACACTACTAGCGATCTCCATTTCCACGGAAACTCAGATCCGGTGGAATTCCTGGGTCATTTTAATATAGAGATGGATGTGTACCAAGTCCCGGACTTGGCTCGATGCCGTCTCTTGGTGGCAACCTTAAGAGAAAGTGCCCAACAGTGGTTTCAAAAGCTCGGGCCAGGAGTGATCACCTCGTGGGATCAGATGAAGAATTTGTTCTTAACCAAGTTCCAAGCCGCTGTGAGATACGCGCCCTCTGTCATAACTCTTGCCAATGTTAGGCAAAGGGAAAATGAAAGCTTGACATCGTACTTCAAAAGGTTCAACACTGAATCTATTAGCGTGAGGGGAGCATCGAACGAAGCCTTAAAAAGCTTCTTGATCGCAGGATTAAGGGTTGGTTCAGATTTTTGGAAGCACTTGCAAGGGAAAGATCCGACCACTCTCGCAGATGTCTTCGCTTTGGTGGAATCTTTTAAAGCCATAGAACAATCTTTGGCAGATGTACAACCGACTTCACAGTCGAGTCAGAGAAACAAATGAAGGAAGAGGGATAGGTCCCCAAGCCCGAGATACCGAAGGGATAGTCGAAGCCCAGACCGGGTAAATACAGCAAGCACAAGGAGGGGATGGAGCCCTCCCTCAAACTATGACTACAGGACAATCCGGTACACACCTTTGGTCGCATCTATCGATCATATCTACGAGGTAAACAGAAATAAAGGGCTATTTAGAAAACCTGAAGCTTTATCATCATGGCAAAGCAAAGACAAGAAAAAATATTGTGAATACCATGAATCATCTGGACATAACACGCATGAATGCCGACATTTAAAAGACAAAATCGAAGCGCTTATCAAGGAAGGATACCTCGGAGAATGGGTAGTCAAGGAAATAAGGAAGCACAAGGATGACAGAACAAGGGAAGAGGAAAGACGAGCCCCACGCGGGACAAACAATGATACCCTGGAGGAAAATAAATTGGTCAGGGATGGCAGTATCCGAACAATCTATGGGGGAGATCCCGGAATGGAATGCAGAAACCGAGCCTTGGCAAAATACGCTAGGGAAGCCCGGTTCAGGCCTCTCACGGATATTCATAGGGTGGAAACTCGGCCACCCAAGGTGTTTAAGGGTGAGTCCATGGATATCACTTTCAGAGAAATAGATGCCCGATGGGTACATCATCCCCAGAATGATGCGCTGGTTATTTCCATCCAAATCGGAACAAAAAATGTCCATAGTGCCTTCGTGGATAATGGGAGCTCAGCAAACATCCTCTATTACAGCACCTTCAAAAAGATAGGACTGCCTGATCAGGATATGTCGGGGGAAGACTCGTGGGTCTATGGTTTTTCAGGTGCAGGAGTTAGAGTCATGGGGTCGATTCGGCTTCCATGTACATTGGGAGAAAGCCCACTGTTGGTAACAAAGATGCTTGAATTTAAGGTCCTGAATCAGGAATCGTCCCATAACGTGTTATTGGGACGACCTTTTCTGCGGGAAATGAGAGTCATCACTTCAATTCATCACCTAACTATCAAATTTCCAACGCCAAATGGAGTGGGAAGTATAAAGGGTTCCCAGTATGACTCACGGGAGTGCTACATGCAGGCAATGAAAGGTTTTAGAAAAGACTCCCACGCCGATGATACTCCGGACGTGGGTCGGGAGAAAAGCATTGAGCAACCAACCGAGGAAATCCGAGTCCACTATTATTTTGAGCAAGAAGAAGAACATTCCTCTGAGTTGCCCCCGACAATGTTGTACTTGGAAGACGCAATCAGAATTGAGATGTTGGAAGAAGAAGAGGCGATGGATATCATAGTCCAAGCAGATTTCCATGGGGAACGTTTAGAAGGAAGATTCGATGTCTTGCAAAGCCTCGAACGGGGTGATGCCTTTCCCCCTGCGGGAGCACCCTCGCCCGCAAAAAATACTGAAGAAGTTGATGACTCTACTACGCAAGGCACACCTCCTAAAGGGGTTGCACCCTCTCTACAAGACCAGGAGATCTATGATTCCCCTGACTTGGATCCCCGGATACCAATGCCAACAGAAAAGATGGGGCCAGCAGAAGATACGATCGAAATCCCTGTTGATGAAAAAGACCCGAGTAAGGTTCTGAGAATAGGGTCCCAATTGGAGAACGTGCGTGGACTTCACTGACCTAAATAAAGCATGCCCAAAAGATAGTTTTCCCCTACCAAGAATTGATCAGTTGGTCGACGCCACGGCGGGGCATGCCCTGCTCAGCTTCATGGACGCATATTCCGGGTATAACCAGATCCTTATGTATGAGCCTGACCAGGAGCACACCTCTTTCATCACTGATAGAGGGCTCTACTGCTATATCGGAATGCCATTTGGTCTGATCAACTCCGGTGCCACTTACCAAAGGTTGGTAAACAAAATGTTCAAGAAGCAGATCGGGAAGACTATGGAAGTGTATGTAGATGACATGCTCGTGAAGTCGAAAAGGGCAGAAGATCACGTCGCCGACTTAACTGAAATGTTCCATATTCTGAGAAAAATATAGGATGAAACTAAACCCGCAGAAGTGCGTGTTCGGCGTAGAGTCGGGGAAATTCTTGGGATTCATGGTCAACCACCGGGGGATTGAGGTTAACCCGGCAAAAATAAAGGCTCTGCTAGACATGAAATCTCCCACCAGCGTCAAACAGGTACAGAGTCTAACGAGAAGGATCGCGGCCCTAAATCGATTTGTGTCAAAGTCGTCGGATAGGTGCAAAGAATTCTTCAAAGCAATTAAGGGGAGAGGAAAGGATTTTCTGTGGACCCCGGACTGTGAAGAAGCTTTTCTGAAAATCAAAGAACAACTGGGAAATCCTCCGATGTTGGCCAAGCCAGAAGACGGAGAAACATTAATTCTGTACTTGGCGGTGTCTGAATATTTCGTCAGTGCCGTATTGGTAAAGGAAGAAGCAAACCACCAGTGGCCTGTATACTATGTAAGCAAAAGGTTGTTGGACGCAGAAACCAGGTATACCAACATGGAAAAACTAGTGTACGCTCTTATTCTTGCGGCACGAAAGCTAAGGCCGTATTTTCAGGCTCACCGAATAGAAGTTCGCACCGCTTACCCGCTCCGGCATATTCTACATAAACCCGAATCGTCAGGGAGAATGTTAAAATGGGCCGTAGAGCTGGGGCAATTCGATTTGGAATATTCTCCTCGCACGGCAATCAAAGGACAAGCGTTGGCTGATTTCGTACTTGAGTTCGATGAAGAAGTTGATAATAAGGCCATAGTGCTGGCAGAACCAACCTCGCAAGAAAGTCATCAGGATGAAAAGAAGCAAGAACCCCCCCACCCTTTGTGGACATTACATGTGGACGGAGCCGTAAACAACAACGGGTCAGGTGTCGGGATAGTCTTGATCACTCCGGAGGGGCACCGCTTGATGAGTGCTATCCATTTCAAGTTTTATGCTACCAACAATGATGCTGAGTATGAAGCCTTGATTAACGGTCTGAAGTTAGCTCTGGAGGTAGGGGCCGTGAATTTGATAGTTCGAAGTGATTCCGAATTAGTTGTCAATCAAGTCAACGGAGGATTCCAAGCCCGGGGACCGCGGACAGAGCTATATATGAGGTGTGCAAAACGCCTACTGGGAAAATTTTCAAGTGCTAGACTAGAAAGTGTTCCGCGAGAAGAGAATAGTAATGTGGATGCTTTGGCCAAGATGGGTTCACAGATGGACAGCGTTCAACTTGGACAAATCCCTTTGGGAATCCAGGAAGTTCCAAGTATCCCGGAGGTGGAGGTGTTTCAAATGCAAGAAATCCCACAAGAAAGCTAGATGACCCCCATCCATAACTATATTCAGACAGGGGCTGTACCAGAGATTAAACTGCAGGCTCGACGCCTTCGGTACCAAGCTGCGAAGTATGTCGAATATGACGGGGTACTATACAAGAGAGGATTTAACCAGCCACTGTTATGTTGTGTGGATGTGGAAGAAGGAAATTATATTCTCAGAGAGGTACACGAAGGGATTTGTGGCAATCACTCGGGGGGTGGTTCCTTGGCATTAAAAGTGCTCAGACAAGGGTACTATTGGCCGACTATGAAGGAAGATGCTTTCAATTTTGTCTGGGCTTGTGATCGTTGTCAGCGGTTCGCCAACTATTCCAACACCCCGACATCCACCATTACCTCATTGACAAGCCCCTGACCTTTCGCCATGTGGGGAATTGACCTCATTGGAGAGTTACCCAAAGCAAAGGGGGGTGTGAAATATGCCGTGGTAGCTGTGGACTACTTAACCAAATGGGCAGAAGCCATGCCACTAGCCACGATCACGACAAAGATGATAAGGGATTTTATGTTCAACTTCATAGTATGCAGGTTTGGTATTCCCTACAAGCTCATTTCAGACAATGGAAAACAATTTGATAGTAAGGTGTTAAGGAAGCTCTGTGAAGACTTAAAGATTAAAAAAGACTTCGCCGCGGTTTATCATCCGCAGAGTAATGGTCAGACAGAAGCCATAAACAAAATCATAAAATATACCTTGAAGGCAAAGTTAGAAGAAAAGAAAGGGGATTGGCCAGAAGAAATGCCTATGGTCCTTTGGTCTTACAACACGACACCTAGGTCGACCACAGGTGAAACCCCTTTTCTGCTGACCTATGGGTATGAGGCCATGGTTCCCGTGGAGGTAGGAGCAGGATCTCTACGGAGAGATGCGTTCGTCGAGGAAAATGCGGAAGTTAACCAGAGGCTCCACTTGGATCTGTTAGATGAAGCCCGGGCAAACGCTCAATTGAAGCTCGCTGCGTACCAACAGAGGGTCGCAAGGTATTTCAATAAAAAAGTAAAACTCATACCGTTCAAGGTTGGAGACCTCGTATTGCGAAAGGTTATGCCTAACACTAAGATAGCTCAGCACGGGGTGCTTGGAGCTAATTGGGAAGGACCGTACAAAGTTAAAGCTATACTCTGGAAAGGGACCTATCGCTTAGAAGATCTGGATGGTAAACTTATTCCTCAAGCATGGAATGCAGAACATTTGCGGAAGTATTATCAGTAGGGTGTGGCTGTGTCCCCCTTGTTTTCTTCTTTTGATTCTTATGTAATAGGCTAGTAGCAAATAAATTCCTCCTAGCCTCGGGGAGGGGGGTAGTACACATGACTGCGAACCTCGGAACTAGCAGAAGGAAGAAATTTTTTTCAAATAATTTCCCCATAGAGCATAGTAGCCATGGGACTGGTGTAATTTACACACTAGAGCGCGTTATCAATAAAAGAGAAAAGTTACTTCAAAAATTACTATATTTGCTTGACATATAAATTCTCATTTGGAAAACATCAAAGGCGCGCCCTATGTAGAGGCGCGCCCTATCTGATAGCTCCTGCTTCATAATCAAGACATACATAGTAGAGAAGGATGAAGGAAATAAATGCACATGGCCAGCAAAATAAGACAAAGGCAAAAGCTCCCCAAACTAAGGCGCGCCTTTGGACTAATAAGTCAATTAAAATATTGCAAAGGTACTGCTGGAAAGAAAAAAGTAAATATTATCTGCAATATGGCGCGCCCTTATATCTAAACACTACGAAGAAAGAAACGATAGATCTAAATGACACAATGACAAACTTTGAGATCACACGAAAATTAATTACACTAAAAATATGTTAAAGGGCGCGCTATATAGTAACATACTCCATGGAAACATATGATTGCCAAAGGAAAAATCAAAGTGCCTTAACAAATTTTTGAGTAAAGATGAAATTAACGACGAGTCATACATACAAGAATAAAAGAGTAGCAGGAAAAATAAGTCATACAACTTTGCACAACATCAAAAGAGGGCTGGCTCCTCATAAGTATCTGAAATTTAAAGCTGTAAATAATCAAGGCGCGCCTTGGGACTGGTCTGTTGGAGGAATAGATTGAAGAGGGACAGTTGGATCAACTTCATGCGCGTCCTTGGAGACTCCCTCTTGTGGCGCGCCATCCCCTTCTTCTTCTTCTTCCAACCCAAGTTCTATCCTCCTCGCCTTGATTTCAGCAGCATGCTCTTTTTTAAATTCCACCATTTCAGCAACAGTCTCTTCCCCAAACTTCTCAAAGGAATAATCTGGATTATTGGCCACAAAACCAACTCTGTAGAAATGAAAACCACTGGAAAATGCCTCATCAGATATTTCCCTTTTCTCATCAGGCCAGCCTAGTTTCTGCTGGTCCTCCAGATACTCAACCCTCAGGTTGGCTGCACCAAGCTCAGTATGGAGAGTGGTGGCCTTTTTGTTGGCAATCTCTAGCTGAGAAGTAAGATTGGCAACCTCATCCTTGAGAAAAGAAATCTCAGAATCCTTGGCCTTGATGTCCTTAGCATGCAAAAAGTCCTTGTCCCTGAGGGTATTCCTCAAAATATTGTTATCCCCCTGCAGCCTCTCCAGGCGCGCCCCCTCTTCCAGTAGTTTGTCCACCACTCGAGTGGAGTGGATAAACAATTGGCAAGATGCCTTTATTGAAGCACAAGCTGCATCTCCCAAATCCATGGCTTGTCATTGCTCCACTTCTTCATCCAAAACATTAAGGGAACCCATGGGGCCAAGAGCATTCAAGGCAGCAGAAGAACCGGAAGGCGCGCCCTCTGCTCTTTGCCTCTTAGGCGCGCCCTGTTTCTCTGTAAGATCAATTATGGGCCTTTTTGGAGCATGTGTTGTTTGAGGAATGGGGGCGGAAGTGGGAACAGACACCTGTGCTGCAGGAGCATCCTTCTTTGCCTTGGGCCTAGGCTTGTCACCAGGGCGCGCCCCAAAAGACTTAGGGATTCTTGGAGGTGCCATTTTTACACAAAACATAAGACATGTTAGTTAAGCATGACAGTTAAGTATGTTGAATGGAGCACTAAATTAAAGCAGTTGATAAAGACAACATTGGTAAACATGTGTAAAATGATACGCCCAGAGTAAAAGGGCGCCCCCCTGAAGACGTGGAAAGATTGAATAAAACAGAAGTTTTTATCCAGTATGATAGTAAAGAGTTAACAAAAGAGAAGCAGGACGCGCCAATAGTGAAAGGGTGCGCCTTTAGATTTTGAACCTGAAGGATCTTGGCCTTGTAAGGAGCCATCCTCTGTTTCTTCTTCTTCTTCTTCTTCAGCTTCTTCTTCACTGTCTAAGTCAATAACACGAGAAACGGGAGCACCCTTCCTGAACTTTACATATTTGCACTTCACTCCTACTTGGTCAGAAAGGATTCCTACTCGCATCAAGTTGGTTCGAGTGACTAAGGTTTTTAAGTTCCACCTGTCAGTAGTCACTCTAAGGAGGGCTTCAGCTCATTTTTTGGGCTCGCCTTTAAGGGGTTTGGACGTTGGTCTGTCTGAAAAAGTATAAGGATGAGAAAAGAAAGAAAGAATATAAAAATAACACAAGGGAAAAAACAAAAAGGCGCGCCCTTACTCGGTGACTTGTTGAATCTTATCCTTATCCTGGGAACGTCATACAGGTAAAATAAGTTTTCCTTCCAACCTTTCTCATGACTAAGCTTGCCAGAGGAAAAACCCTTCTTATTGTGCTGCTTGTCCACTACCAAATAGTAGTACCCATGGTCAGATTTCCTTAGATTGAAAAAATAAGCAACTTCTGCCATTGACGGTTGAGGGAAACCCAAGTCCGTATAGAGGACAAACAAAGCCAGGATAAACTTTTAACTGTTGGGGGAAAGTTGGAGTGGAGCCACGTCGTACAGTTCTATCACTTCCCTAAGGTAGGGATGTAAGGGCGCGCCTATACCCAAAGATACTAGCTTAGGGCTGGTCACCATTCTGGGAATTTTAAAGTTTCTCCCATAATTGAAGATATGGGGCCGCATCATGCTTAAAGGGCGCGCCTATATGCCCTCCATATCATAAAACTCCATGAGCCATCCTAATTGCTCATCTGAACAGGCTGAAGACAGGCCCACACAAAAAAGCTTACCATGCTCCTTCCTGAAACGTTTCTTCACAGCTTCATTGCATGGTTCGAATTTATCCCAGTCGAAATCTAATTCACTATCAGAAACTTCCCAGTGTTGGAAGGGGATTGGAGAAGGTTCAATAGAGGTAGAAAATTGGAAGGAGTCCTCATCAAAGAAATTTTCTTCATCACGTAGAGGTGACGCACTTGCTTCAGGCGTGCCTTCAGGAGCGGAAGAAGTAGGCGCGCCCTCTTTGTGTTGAGAAGATGGGCTTGGGGATACTGTCCTGTAGAATACTTTAGAGGGTCCTGCGCCTAAATTAACACCCCTCTCAATGCCCCTGTATCTATCAGCATTCAAACTCTCGAACCAATCATCATCGTCCAGTTCTGTCCTATCTGGGATTGGGGATCTATCCTTTTGGACCAGCTTCTGCTTGCCTTGCCTATGAGATAAAAGAATATTGTCTGTGGACGAATTATCTGAGGAATCTGCCATCAAGGTACCCTCTTTGGAATCCTGAAGAAGGCGCGCCACCCGGTTCAGAAATTCAGGAGTGTGGGGGGTGTTTGGAGTTAAGGATCGAAGTAAGTATTTGGGGGCGAATAAATCCCCAAATTGGTGAGAAAATTCTTGAAAGGGTGAAAAGGAGAGGACGCGCCCTCATCTTCCAGCTGTCAAGAAAACCAAAAGAAATGTTGAGGGCGCGCCCCATACGAAAGAATGAGATACAAAAGTGTAAAGAAAATGGGATAGATAGGTGGGGGGGTGTAAGAGAAGAGTACTTTCTATGATCTATATCAGCTCCCTTCTGAAATAAGCCTTCTAACAAGGGGCGCGCCGTCAAGAAAATCTTAGCCTATCATTAAAAGTCTTTTTTACAGGCGCGCCCTATTCTGGTCATGAACAGGTTATAAGCTAAAGATAGGGCGCGTCCTAAGTTGCTGATGGATTCTTAGGACACAGATGGTCAGGTGCAGATTGTAATTAATGATTGAAATTCTCAAAAACACAAATATAAAAGTTAGACCCAAACGATTTCAGATCTAAAGCAGCAAAATTTGAAATTACAAATATACATACACAGATACATACATCATTTCATATATATCATTAAGAACAGAAGTGGAAGATAAAAAGGTAACATGGCATGCAATGTGATTTACTTGACAAAATTCAGAAATATAAGAAGTCAGTCGTACCTTTTCGAATGGAGAAGAAGTTGACTGAAAGAGATTTGGAGAATGGCAACTGAGAAGGCTGGTTCTGAGCAAAACAACATCGCTGGGTTTGGAGCTTTTGAGAAGAGAGAGAAAGTAAGAAAAAGGGGGGAAGGTAAAAGTAAAAGAAAAAATGACTGATTATGACTGATATTTATAGTAAAAAAGATGACAGCTGTCGAATCAATCATATCAATTGTGAATCCCTAATAATAAGGGGAACGGCTTTAAAACCGTTTGAACTTCTAGGACGCGCCCTATTTGAGGCGCGCCTTGTTTGATTATTATGAAATCCTTGAAACTTTAAGGGAAAAATTGGGAGGCACTCCCTATTCAGGGCGCGCCCTGTAAAAGTATTGGAAGATTTGTTTATACGGATTTTAATAAAGGTGAAGAAAAATTCCAATCCCATTTTCAATGACATATGGAATTTGGGGGGTAGTTGTTATGCCCAAAAATTGGTATAAACAAAATCCAGATTAAGATCAATAAAATGAGCAGAATCAAAGGGGAAGCGCCTGAAATCTAGGGAAAAGATGAGATTGACTTTCCATAAATAGAAGGCGCGCCCAAAGATTGCGCCCCGTTGACTAAGTAGCTGATTAACGGTTGTGATTATCATGTATTAAAGGCGCGCCCTCAAACAGGTGGAGGAGGCGCACCCAGTTATCGAGAAGGAGGAGATAATTTTCTTAATTGAAACCTGTAGTGTAGTGAGCCTTAGGGCGCGCCTTGGGCAAGAAAGGCTCCTTGGACGGATTGTTTGGACATGATTGCTTGGACAGACTTGCTCGTTGGCTTTGACAGAATTGGAGCAAGCCCTAACGATGAATAGTTTAGGGCGCGCCCTATGATGTAGAATGATATAAGAAGAGACCAAAGGCTGGTGACACAGGGCGGCGCCAACATACAGAGATGTCAGGGCGCGCCCTCAACTTCTACTTGACATATAAATGCAACTTTTATGTGCTGTTTGGATGGATTCTCTGGAAGACTCAAGGAAGATGGAGAATGTTATTACTAACCTATTTGATGCAGGTACTCTATTGAAGAACTCCTTCCTGTAGCATATTTACAGGAAAGGCGGTGTCCGTGGTCAGAGACCTCCAGGGGTATGCCTGGACTGAAGGCCTCCTCCTGTAGTCAATGGGTGTCCTCATTGGGGATGTGGGGTGAAATCTGGTGTGTGCTTTGGGAGCTCTGTCTCTGTAGTCAACGGGTGTCCTCGTTGGGAGACTTTGGAGTATCCTGCACTTTGCACCCAAAAGCTTGGGATCACTTGTCCTGTAATCTGGTAGGGGCTCCTTATCGGGGGACAAGGATGCGTCCAACATTTGGGGTGAACCACGGCTATACCTGCGTCCACGGACAAGAGAAACAGCTGGTAGCGGAGGGTTATCCTTGGCCAGGGAGATGCCTCATCCGTGAAGTCTCGAAGCCGCGGACGAGCCTTGGGCCTTTGTGGTTGGGCCTCATCGGCGGACATTCCTAAAGCTAGTAGAAGACGGTTTCCAGTGGGCTTCCCATTGGGCCTCGGGATAAGAAATCTAAGCCCATTAGGTTTCTTGTTCCCCAAGAACTATGTGGGCTTGATCCCCTATAAATAGGGGTACGTAGGCACATTGTAAGGGGTCAGAAGCGAGAGCGCAAAGGAGCCACCACTAACCCTAAGTAATCTCAGCCCCCAATAATCATCACCACCAAACACTGTTCATCTTTTCCGACGAATACTGTTCATCAGATTCATCGGTTACTGTTCACTTTTCCGGTGAAGAACTGCCATCACAGATCTTGTTTCCGGCCGCTAACCTCAAGTTTTGTTGTTCCCAAATTCCTCCGTCAACAATGGCTATGCCTTATTAGGGGCGGGTATTAAGTCCGATAAGATTTCACTATAAAAAATACATATGATGATCTTTTACGATCATCATATGTATTTTTTACGATCTTTTAAAATAACCATATGCATGCTTACTATAACGTGAAATTATTGTATTTTTGACGTAAATACAGGGGTCTAGGAGTACACGAGCGTCCTTATTAATATAAAATGAAGAATCAGGTAGATATTTTGTATTCAGAAGATAGCTCTTGAAGACTCCAGAGAGGTGATTTACAGCTAGTACTATAAAAAAGTGAAGAAAAGATTGCATGATGAAGTATGCATGTGTGTGTAAGTAAGAATTCAGGTGAACAGACAAAATGTTTTTGGAATGTTGTTCATCACACTTGCAAAATATTCCAAAACTATCCCAACTCCGAAGTCCTGAAAGGAATATATAAATAGTTAAATACTGATATATTATTATATGTATGCACCTCTATATGCTCTGCTGCAACTGCAAATCTGCAGCCAAAATACAATGCTATCTTTTGGACTTTTGTTTCATCTTGGAACATGATCAACCTTGTCATGTAGCTTTTGTAGTTCACAATATATATATTTTATATGTCACAGGCAGAACGTTCCACAGAAAATGTTATGTTAAACACTAAACTGAGTAGTAACATTGCTGCTACAGCTAGCTAGCAAGTCTTCTGCAGCAGAGATGGAGTGACAAGCATACAGACTGGTTATATTCCACTTAAAAGATCCCGGAAATTGTTTCTACTCGGTTGCGTATCCAAAATTAGAGTAATTAGTCGATTTTTCGAGTACTCGTTTTCAGGATTCAAGTAATGGTATTTGGCCGACGAATACTCGCTTAAATCCGATTCTGTTTCATCTCCGATTTTTGAGTACTTATATGAGTCAATCGGTTTTTAAAATACTGACTATAGTATATTGGACAAATGTCGATTAGTAAGTCGATTAGTAATATTAATTGTACGTGCATATAGTATCCAATCATGAATGTCGATTATTGTTAAATAACCAAGACTCGTTCTGCACAACCTTTTGATATCGCATCAGATATCAAATTATTGTTAAATAATCAAGACTCGTTCTGCACAACCTTATCTTGATATAGCATCAGATATCGAATGCCGATTACTATTATTTCTTATGCTTTTTGACCCCTACTAGTATCAGATATCGAATGTCGATTAGTATTATTAGGTGCATGTACGCAGGGTATTAGATATCGAATGTCGATTATTAAAAACACACACATTTGCTCTAAAATTTAGCAGTACATGCAAGTGCGGGCAGTAGCTGCAGAGAGATATTAACAAAACAGAGAGCAAGCTGACAAGCTCCATGTTATTCTCTGGCTTTCCCCTCTCTTCTTGTATTTGATCACCTGTGGTGCCAGATCACCCTCTTCAATTATTTTTTTTCTGTCACAATAATATATACTAATATTGACTATTGTACATGTGTCTGTATCATTTTCTAACAGGATGATGACTTGACAACTTTTTCTCAGAATATACAATGGGCCTGTTTTGCAAACCCTAGTTGAACTTCTACTGTACAGAGCTATGTGTTCAAAAAAATTTATCAAGGTGTTTGCCATTGAACTAGTAAACTCAAGCTATGCCTTCCATAATCTTACAGGATGATAAGTCAACAGTTACAAACAGCATATTTTCATCTCAACTTAGTTTTATTGCATGGTATTCTAATTCTTAACTACTAGTATTTGAACACTTGTGTTTATCAGGATCATTGTATCAAATAATAATAATTATTAAATAAATTTATGAGTAGTGCTACGTCCCCAAAATGATAAAAATATTTCAAAATGACACATGACATGATTTTATTATGAA
Source organism: Apium graveolens (assembly GCF_009905375.1). Taxonomy (NCBI): domain Eukaryota; kingdom Viridiplantae; phylum Streptophyta; class Magnoliopsida; order Apiales; family Apiaceae; genus Apium; species Apium graveolens. Next base: position 55,497 of record NW_027419217.1, read on the forward strand.
ACTCATATATATACACGAGAGATCCACATCGATTATGAGTGAATAATCACTAATAATATGCTAACAAATATGAAGGATTTTTAGAATTTTAGCATTTCTTTAATTTTATATACATAACTTATAGAGCTGTAATTCATCGGACGGCTCGCGAACTCAAACTCCTTTAGTTGGGCTTGACTCGTCAGCCGAGTTGAACAGAGGTTCCGATTCATTTAATTAAAAGAGCATGCTCAACTTCTGAAGATAATAACAAGCCGAGTTCTGGTAGAGGTGTATACTGAATTAAGTGTATAATTATACGAGCCGGCTCGCTTGAATCGTTAAAAGCTAAATGAGCTGGCTCGACTCGCAAAATTAAACGAGTCAAGTTTAGAAATTTAGACTCTATTAGTTAAATGGGTTACTTTGGCTCGACTCCATTAAATTCAGCTCGATGCCCGATTCAAAACTTGGTTCATCTGACCTGAATTACAACCCTAAGTATATTTTCGTTTAATTATCACTTAAATCATTTAAAGAACAAGTTTATTTTAAGATAATAGTTAATTACTTATTTTAAGAAATTCCAAACTCGGCACCAAGGGTGCATGTGTTTGATTTAAGTACTTATTGTCCGTCAAAAAACATATACTTAGTATCCTATTTATCTTATTTTTTAGAAATAAGTAGTTATTTTCAGGAAAAGAATATGTAGACCTACATTTTTTGTTGAAAATAAGAAATGCCATATGCCCTAGATATTTCTTAGGGGACATATATGTACTTATTTTGTCATGATACTCCAAGCCAAACACCCTCATTTTGTGTACATAAGCCAGCATCCCCTAGAAGCCTCCTCTTTTCATACACCATCCCTCAGTAACCCTTCCCTCAAAATCTAATTCAAAGAGTTGTCTTGATCATTCGCACTTGATCATCAACTCTTTTAACTACTATTTCTTTAACTATGGCTTCGAGCTCTCTGAGGGATAGTCTTTCAACATGGACAGCAGATGAAAACAAAGCCTTTGAGAAGGCACTTGCTCAGTTCGACAAGGACACACCTGAGAGGTGGCAGAACATAGCTGAAGCAGTTGGTGGTGGCAAAACTGCAGAAGAAGTGAAGACGCATTACGAGATTCTTCTTGAAGATCTTCGTCGTATCGAATCTGGCCATGTCCCTATCCCTAGTTACAAGAACACTAACATTTCTGCTGCTGATGAAGAAGAAGAAAAGAGGTAATTATTAATTCCTTTCCCTCATGTGCATGTCTATTTTTCTTGTAAACGCGGAAAATTTCACCAGATGATTCAACAATCGCTTGTCAAGGACCGGGACACGTTTTATATATACTGTCATGTATTACAACATGTTTTTTTTAGATATTCCCTGCATAATTGATTTGTAATTGTGCTTTAATTTGTAGGCTTTTGAAGTATCTCAGCTTTCAGTGAAGTTCAAGGGCGAGCTCTGCAAGTTAATTACTGTCTGCTTGTCTATTTATCCCTACTATATATCTATCTTGCTAGCTTCTTTCTTGTGACTTCCTAATGCGAAACTATAAATCTAATGTATGTTATATTAATCTAAAAATGAAAACTCCAGCTATAATTACATCTTATTTGATACTTTGATGAGTCTCTGACCTTGATTCAAGTTCATAGGCATGTTTCACTTGTTTCGTTTTCCATACGAGATCATTGGCGATTTACTCCAAATTGATGTGATAAAGAAACTAACAGCTGTTGCAAAAATGATTTTATCATCTGTTGAGAGGGCAAATTTGGTTGTTTATTTGTTTTGTTTTGATATTTGCATCCATTTTTTGGTTACTTTAATTTAATGTATGAAATTTAGAGTTTTTAGAGAGTATAAACAAAGGCAAAATCCTTCTGTGACTCGGCAAATAATCTTATGCCCCGGTTTAAAATTTTGGATTTAATTTGAAATTCTGAATTTGATAAAGTAACATGCATGACTGGATAACAAAAAGAATTGAATTATATCCACATATTAGTATAAATATAAGAATTTGAAATGACAATACTCAATGTCATTTGTAAACTATCATTTCAAATGAAATATGAAATACATGTTTCCAAACGTAATCTCAGACGAAACTGAAGTTTAATTAATAGTAGTTCATAGGAACAAAACAAATATAAATGTGGAACAACCCTAGTTGAGTTCAAAGTAAGCAACACAATGAAAATACAGATTACATAAAATCCATGAGCTTTGCAGTGTGGCAGCCTTCATTCTGCAAGACTTCTAATCTTTGTCATGTGGTTTGCTCTAATTTTCAAAGCTAGTAGTTCAATGGTAGAAGCTTGTAAAATAAGTACTATATGAAATTCAATAAACAACAGGTACTAATGCCCTGCCCTCTCTATGAATTCAAGACTCGCTTTGTCTCCTAACTTTCTGCAGATTAATGTAACTTATAATAATCAAGATGTATTTGGATCAACAGGTACTGTTTGTATATTAGCTAGTGTAATTACAATGCATGTGGTGTTTGTATGAGGGTACTTGCTCCTTCATGTCCTGGGCAACTTTCGACTTGAAGATCTAATCGTCATCTCCCCGGAACAGATGAATCCTCTATAATTTTTCAATGTGCTACACATGGATGTCAGTGTTAAAATATAATACTCCCTCCCTCCCTTGTCCGACACGCATATATAGTGTAGTTCTGTAAAAAAAAATTACAATTTTGTTTTTCTGAATAAAAATTAAAACATTCAACTTTTATTCAAATTAAATCCAAATTTAAATTTTCAAACATGTTATTTGATTAAATCCAGAATTTTAAATAAAACTCAGTTTCCCAAATAAATTTTATTTTAACGAGAATTGTGTTTACAAATTAGTACAACATTTTGAGATGACCGACTACTTATCCAGCACTATAATAGAAATGAAATATATACTTATATTTTTTATAAAAATAAATAAAATGAGAAGTTCTAATATATATTCTGAAAAAGTTCTTAATTTGAACAGTAAAAAACTTAGTGAAATGAATTTATTGACCGTACATTTAAGAAAAAATCCATATATGCATGAACATTAGGGCTGAGAAAAAATCGAATTGAAACCGAATCGAACCTAAATCGGGAAAAAATAATTACGATTCCGATTTTATCCTGAGCCGAAACAGTTCATACTCATCTCTAAAATTGGCATGCATATGGTTAAGCCTGTGGCCTAATGGGTACCTCGAGTCTTGAGATGCAATGCTTTATACTTGGAGAGAAAAATAGAACAATTTTTTTTGACATCCCTGAAAATAGATTTAAAAAATTAGTCATTTTTCAATTATGTTTCCACTTTCCATTAGAGGAGATTCTGGAGTAACGTTCGCAAATTTTGTTTATTTTAATTACAGGATTTGAAATTTGATATTACTACCTTAAAACACGTGCGATGCACGGATGTCACAGATTTTTTTAATATTATATAATTTTTTTTAAAAAATGGAATTCAATTTTTAATTTTGTTCATATAAAAGTTTAAATGATATGACTTCATGCTAAATATATTAGTAGACGTATATGTTCATAACTTTTTAAAACATTTAAACATATTTAAAATGATAGTATTGGTAAGGGAAAAATATTATTATAACGAAATTATTATTTTATTGAGGGTAAAAATTTAATGTCTCCATTATGTTGGTACCTTAAAAAATATTATTTTAGCATGGTGATTACTTAATCAATTAAGTATAACTCTCTAAAAATATTATTTTAGCATGGTGTATTTTTTAAAAATTAATATTTATGTTTTAGTTAAAATTTAATTTTTTAGTTCACATCAATAGGATACGAATTATATTTAGTCTAATTTTAATTTGATATATCTCGGATCAGTGATTTACATTAGTTTATTTTAGCCCGATGCCCAATACACCAACCAAATCAAACTAATTATTTTTAGTTTAATTTTAAATTTTTTAAAGTCTGGATCAATAAGATAATTTTATTTTAGACTGAATAATTAGTATATATGATTGTGTTTTTGTTGGTCGAATTGTATTTTTGTTTTAGATTTTTGTGTTAATCCGAATAAATTGTATAATGTATTTTTCTATCCTGGATAAATAAAATATATTATTTTGTTTATCATGTTCATTAGTATATTTTTTAGGGGAATTGATAGTATTATTATTTTATCTTAACCAGAGTCACATTATATATCAACTAAATTTTAATAATTATATCTAGTTTACTTAAATTTAATTTAGCCCGAAGTAACAAATTAGAATAATATAGAATTCAATATGAATTAAAATTTAAAGGGTTTTTTTGAAAATTACCCAAGGCTAAAAACATTTTTGCAAAAATACAGTCAATTTTTTAAAAAAATTGCAAAAATACTTTTAAATTTGCAAAAATACTATTTTTCGAAAAACAATTGCAAAAATACGGTTTTTTGGCAACCGGAATCAACTGCATGCAACATTTGATGAGTTTCTGCAACTATATGCAACCTTAAATCAACCAAAAAAACTTTATTCAACTAGTTGCATATCTGGTTGATTTTGGTTGATTCCGTATTTTTGCAAAAAAAGTCAGAAGATAGTAAAATTGCAAAAAGAAACTTAGAAAAGTTAGTATTTTTGGTAAATTCTCAAATTTAAATTGGTAGAAGAAGTTGAATTTAATATAAATTATAATGATATAGAGTTCGATATAAAATAGAATTGAAATTGGTAAAACAATAGAGGAAATTGACTTTAATATCAATTAGAATTAGAACTGTTTGACCCAATTTAGAATAATTAAATAAGGCTCATTAAGTAATTTCAGCAAATATCGACGGACCGACTACCAAACTTTTAATGTTTCGTCTATATTATAATATAATAAGTATGGATAGATATACCGTTCTGATTACGCTGCGTTGAGAATAGATCAGAATCAGTTCATCAGATTTCATATTCTATTCAAACAAAGGTCTATTTTTAAATTAAAAGTTAACGCTTGGTGGAAAACGTGGCATTATAGACAATAAGATATTTTTTTCCCTATAAGCAAAGTCGTAAAGTGACATTGTCTAATAATAAGTTACTAAAACGACAAAATATAAAATTTGCATGAAATCTTTTCAAAAAACTATATAATTTGTACAGAGATAGGGTTGTATACGTCAGTGTATCTCCACTAGACTAGAAGTTGGTATTTGTTTATCAATATTGTCAAATTTGGTAATTTTTCGAATTGGTAAAAATCTATATATTAGAGTAAAAAAATGTATTTTAATAATATTCTCTTGGCCTCGTTTGTTTCGATGTAAACCAACTATGTAACTTAAAGTTCTTTGGATACAAATGAGCTATACTGTTTGGTTTGCTGTATTTTAAACTGGTAAGTGAACTTCAAATTTCATGATTTTTGTAGTTATCACAAAATAGAGGAAGTTAGTTACCAAGCTCAATCATGGTCGGCACAAGTTACGTAGCTATTTCATAAAAAATATTAATTACTTACCAAAATTAATTACGTAACATTTAGTTACATATCAATAAACCAAACACGTATATTTTAATTAACTTGGAACTTGTAGTTGTAACTTAGTTACGGGGAAGTTCAACTTCCCATGTAATTATCAAAGTTGACGAAACAATCTTCACAGATTGATAGGTTTGAGGGTAGTACTCCTGAGGGGGAGCTATCTAAATCATGTTGGGTATAATTCTAAATAGAACTAACACTACGCGCAACAATGGGACAGTTATATATAATAAATTAACAAGAACAAGCAAATTCAACCAAGTAACGAAACAAACACGAAGGTACAAATAATATATAATTAGAGACCGAATTGACAAGAAATTAGAGAAAATCACTTAGATCTATGAAGCTTTATTAGAATTAGAGAATCAACTGAGTCGCCAAGCCCTCGAGAAGACTTCACTGTTCTTGAAGAGATTATTGCCCCACTTACGCTGTGATGGGTTGCCGCAATATCACTTCCAGGATAAAACAGCTCAGAGCGATCCGTTCACAGATACGAGAAGGCTCGACAACGATCAGCACCTCAATTCACCTAGAAAATCAATGAATATATGTATGTATATGTGGGAAAGATCCAGAGAGATGATGTTCTAGGGTTTCTTTCTATTTTTCCAATCTATCTCCCTCTCAGATTTTCACACACTTCAACTTTTGCTCTTCTCTACTAAAGTAACGTATGTAATCTGATCTATTATATATTGTATAAGAGTCTAATTATTATTATTATTAAAATAATAATAATCCTCACTCAAATATTAATATATAATATACTTATTTATACAAAACATGTTTATATAGTTTTAGCAATTGTCTTCCAGTTTAGGCCCTGAGCATAAGCCTCAGGCCCTAAACAAACCAAAACTTTTCAGCACCTCAGGACCTGAACATTGAGGCCCTGAACATTGCAGAAACATTCTCAGCATACCATCGGGCCCTGAACATTGCAGAAACTTATTTCAGCACATCATCAGGCCCTGAACCTCTAGCCCCAGGTCCTGAACATTGCATAAATTTCACAATATGCTTCTCAGCTAAAATCAAAACAACTCTTATACAAATAAGCATTCTTGCTCTTATTTCTACATGGATTTCACTAAGAAAATGTCTTAGATCCAAATATGAAAGTTTATGTCCTTATAGCAAGGAACAACCTCCACTTGTTATTAACCCGAAATTACATCAAAAAGACATATTACACGTGTCCTCAAAATTTCCATTTTCTAACAAATTATCTCCAATTCAATTGGAGGTTCCTCATGTAGGGATAACTCCCCTCAAAACCCTAGCTGACATTGCCTTAACAATTGAAGCTAGGAGTCCAATTGCCAATGAGTCTGTTATAGGGGAGGCAAGTCAAGCACATTCAAGTGTCAGCTCTCTGCAAAAAGAGCAAGGTTTGAGGTCATGGTACATGACAGTAAACTGGTCAAATCCCCTCCAATTCAAATGGAGGTTCCCCCAAGTGGTGAACAACAAACTGTCATAACCACAGTTCCAACTATGAGTCAAACATGTCAAATGCCCTGCCCTCTCTAGTCTTTATGAATTCAAGACTGATCTTGTCACTTAACTTTCTGCAGGTTTTAACTTATAATAGTTAATATATATTTGATGAACCAACTTTTGTTGTTATTAGCCGGTTGTTGGGCCGCGAGCAAGCCTTAACTCAATATTATTATGATATTGTCCGCTCTGGCCCGAGCCTGTATGGATTTATTTTTGGGCATATCCCAAAATGCCTCATACTAATGGAGTTAATTGGATGCTCTTTATACAAGAGAATTGTCTTTATTCTCATTGTTATTTCTAGAGAACTAACAATGAGATTTACAGAAGGGGGGTTGAATGTAAATCTCAAAACTTTTTCAAGTTTTGAGCAGTTTATAAAGACTGTGTGTTCAAGATGAACAAGTGTGTGAATTGCTTTAAGCTGATACAGACAGATATATATTCAAACACAAATGTAAAGAACACAATAAACCTTTAAAAACTTTTCTGGTGGATTTGTTGTTCCACCAGAGATGGTATTTCAGAAATTCTGTGATCTAAGAATTTGATCACAGCTGCATCCTAGTACAAACTAGATAATTTTTCTCTCAAGATTTTTCTAAACAGCTCTGGAAAAATTCTTATCTAATTACTAGCTACTACTTGGTTTATATATTACCAAGTTTACAAGTGAAGACAAGGATATATAAAATAATAAAGTAAGATCTCCACTTGTTTCTTCTCCAGTTCACTCCAGTACTTTGTTGACTTAATGTCTCTTTATACTAGAGTAGAACGGCTGCTTTTTCTGATGTTCCTGAAATTAGGCTGCCACATTTCAGTTATCTCTGTTCACCCACGTGCCTCTGTTTGTAGGTACAACTACCACTTATCAACGGTTAATCAACAGAACATCCGTTGAAGCTTTCATCCGTTGATGCACTCATCCGTTGAAGGATGTTATCCGTTGAAGCTTTAGAGACATCCGTTGAAGGTCTTTAAGTCATCCGTTGATACCACTTCATTTATACAAAATTACAAGGCATGAAATATTTACAATTGGCCTTCCTATCTGCATATCTTCTAGTAGTCAACATGACTCATAGTTTCTCTCAACTTCTAAGAATTACATCTTAAATACAGAGACTGAAATATGCTACAACACTAGACTTATTTCTAAGTAAAGCTACACCATCAACGGATAGCCAAAGTGGTCTTATCCGTTGAGGCTACAGACACTGAATTTCTACTTAAGTGTTTTGTTAAACATATCATCAAACTAATGCACATATATTCCTAACAATCTCCCCCTATTTATGTCTATAAGAATTGTAGGTATAAATTCAGGGTTAACTTGATGATAACAAAACACTTAACAGATATATATATTGAAACTAAGTAGAAATTTGAAAATGCTGCAAAAATGTATGTACTAGGAGGAAATTGAAGATTTACAGTATTTCCAAGGATACTCCTTTAGCCTGAGCAAATCATCTTTTTCTTCTTTGTTCCCTGGTTTTCTTTCCTAGCCCTTTGTCATTTTCCTCAATTTGGAGTTGGAGTTGTCTGAAGAATTCAGCTTCATCTTCAACACTGATATCCAACTTAGATTGCATTTCCTTGAGAGTTTCATTGCTGGCAATCTTGAGTTGGTCTTCAAGTCTGAAAAATCTTCTGACTCCTTTATCATCTCTAAATTCCATCAACCCATGAGGTGATTTGTGAATTGTAATTCCCCTTTCTTGAATGAGTAAAGTCCTGGGTAAAGCATTGGGCTCCCTCCAAGTTTTCCTTATATTGGCAATCTTGTTGAGAATTTCAGTCTTGGCAGTTCTGGTAAAGCCAGAATCCTTTTGTATAGCTGAAAAGACTCTAATCAAGGTAGAGTAGCCTTCATTCAGAATCCTGTGGAGAGGCCATGTTCTTTCCCCAGCTCCTTTGTATCTGAACACTAATCTCTCTGGTAGCTGTCTGTAAGCAGCTATTCCTCTTACATCCTCCAGCTCATCCAGATAGAGTTCAATGTCTGAAATTTATTTTATGTCACAGATTTGAACATAATCATTTTAGAAATGGATGGCTTAGGCTTAGGCTTTTGTTTTTGAGTGAATTTCTTAGAGGTTATGGGAGGTGTAGATTTGGGTTTTCTTTTCTGTTTCTTTGGTAGTGGAAGAGTGGTTAGAAAGGTAGGCAATTTGATGGTGTCCCAATCAATAGGTTCCTCTTTTGGAATGATTGGTTCACCATGGATGTTTATAGTGGGATTAGCAACAAGAGGTTCAGGTATGGAAGGTAGTGGTTTAGATATAGATTTGGTTACTTCAGTATTATCTTCACTCCTTCTATGTGCCTTGGCCTTTCTTCTGTTTCCCTTCTGCCATTCCTCTCTTTCTTCCATACTCTCACCAAATATACTCCCAAAAACCTCATCTAGGTTTGCAATCTTGTCTTCACCCCTGACTTCAATTCCTTTCTCTTCTTCAACTTGACTTGACTTTAGCTGTTGTTCAAGCTTTGCTTGTGCTCTTTTGTCAGCCTTTAGTTGCTTGACTTCTTCCTTCTTGGCTATTGAGAATTTGGGATGTCCTTGCATCACACATATGCTCTTTCCCTCTCTAGAGATAATAGCCCTATTTCTCCTTACAGCCTCATCCATGGTCTCTTTGAGATAAGCAATACTCCTACCTAAAAGCTTGTTCTCATCAGCTTTTGGAGGAGGAAAGTCCACTTCTTTTAAAGGATTCTTTGTAGAGTCCTTATTGGATCTTTTATTGGGCTTGAGAATTATAGCTTGTAGTTCTTTGGAAGAAGCTTCTCCATCCTTATGTCTCCCTACTGGCTTGAGCTCCATGTTGATTGGTTCAATCTTTGTGCTATATTTCACAGATGTTGATTTATATTGTGTAGAGCCAAACAACAGTTGCAACCTTTCATCAATTCTCCTCCTTTGCTCTTTCACTTGAATTTCAGCTGCTGCTAGCTGAATCAAATCAATTCCATCAGGCTTTCCTTTGATTTGAATGATTGGAGAAGTAGTGATGGCAGGAACTAACACTTTAGATATTTTGATTTTTGTAGATGGCTCTCCTTCCCCTTCCCTTTTACTCTCCCCCTTTTTGTTATCATCAAGGAGAGGGGTCAAGCCTTGTGCTTTTGCCAGCTGCATTAGGAGACTGGTTTGAGATTGTTGGTTGTGAAGAATGGTGGCCACAGAATCTTCAATAACTTGAACTCTGTCTTCCAACTTGGCCAGCCTTTTCTCAGTAACTGATTCCTTTTTCAATCTCAAAACCAAGTCCTGCAATGTACCATAGGGCATGACTGAATCCAATTTTTCAGAACTGTAGGATTTCAAGTCAGCAATATCCTTCCTGAGATCATCCATACTCAGATTCTGCTTTACTTGCTGCAACTTCATGAGATGCAGTGAGTCCAGGTGAGCTTGAAGGATAGCCTTGATACTTGCATGTGAAGTGTTCTGAATGGCCTGTTGAATAGTGTTGATTTGTTTGACTAAGGAGACATTGAATTCCCCTGATCTATACTCCTTTGTCAAAGCCCATTCAGGTATATTTGGAATTGAACTAGGGCCTTCAGCTCCCCCTAAGTTCATGCTTCCATTAAAAGAAACAGAGTCATCATCATCAGAATTTACTCCAAATTCCTCAGATGGCTCACCAGCTGTAGAAGGCATCTTGTTAATAGCAGCTTTATCCCTTTGAAGAGATTCTGTTGTGTATACTAGATGTAGTGTCTTTTCTGCCTCCTCATTGCCCTGAGCAGCCAACATTTGATAGGCTGACACAGGATGAGTAAAAGTGTCAGCATCCAAGGAAATGTTATCAATTACAGCTTTGTAATGTTGCTGAAATTGTCTTTCCTTTTCAGCATCATCCACAATCATTGACTCACTAGCAATGGCTGGTTCCACCCTTATATCTACTGTACCTGCCTTTCTCTCTTTTTCTCTATTTTCTTGCATCAGGGGCTCCCCCTGGCTCACACAACTCACTCCCTCACCTTCACCTACTAAGGTGGTACTCCTCTCACTTACTTTTGCCATGCTGGAATAAATAGCATACATTTTTGAGCTCTCAATCTCTCCTTTTGCCTGGGAGCAACCCAGCCTCTCACTCAAATTTTCACTCCCTTCCCTCAATCCTAAGAGTGATTGCACAGTATTCATGTCTTCTACACTTGGAATTGATTCAGTTATGTGTGGAGAGACTATCAACGGATGTGAAATATCCGTTGAAGGTGAAACTGATGTTATCAACGGATAACTGCTGTTAAGCTTATCCGTTGAAGAGCAACCACTTGTCAACGGATGAGTGATATCCGTTGAAGAAGGAAAAGAAGTTGAAATTGAAAGTGATATAACTGTTGAATCTGTGTAGATTGATTTGAGATGTGGTGACACAGATCCTTCAATTATATCTGAAAGAATTTGCGGGTGATCCAACAAATCATCTAAGAGATGATGATCACCTGTATTTGAGTGGGGCTCCTCCCTGAGTTGTAAAGAGGGAGAATCAGGAATTGATGGGAATAACATATCCACATCCACAGATGGTGATGAAGTGTTTGGTGATTGATGTGTGATTATTGTGAGAGAATGGGGCTGTGACTCCACATTTATTGGAGCCACATCAAACTGAGTTTGAGAAGGCATAGATACAGATGGATGTATCTGTGCAGTGTGTGCACCCTGTGTAGAAGATTGGGTTCTAGCCTTCTTTCTTCTAATAAAAGCTTTTGTTGGTGAGTGTTTGGCTTCAGTGTCCCTCCCTCGTTTGTTCTGTGTTCCTGGTTGGGAACTATTTTCAATAGTAACATCCTTTTGGGAGGATGCAACTAGGGATGTGCTAGATACCTTTTCAACCACCACAGCTTTTTGAGAAACTGTGGCTTGGCTAGCTTGGGAAGCACTTAACTCTCCTTCCTTATCCTGGGGGTTTCTTTGATGTTCACCCCTCCCCTCACCACTCACACCCTGTTCACTCCCCTCAGGGTTAATGGTTGGTGTTACAACTGTTGTCTTTTGAGAAACAACAGAGGTGGTTTTCTTTGTCTTTGATTTTGAAAGTTTAGTTTTGGTGACCTTGGTAGAAATCTGTTGGGGCATTGTCACAGATTTCATGGCCACACTAGAAGATAAAGAAATAGAGGGGTTGGAAGAAGTAGGAGTTGTAGAAGCAATTACCTCACCTACCTGAGGTGCATTCATGATTGGTAAATATACCAATGGCACACTGCTGTTGAGATCCATTCTCAATAAATCTGCAAGAACTCTTTTCTCTTGTGCCCAGCACTTGAGTTTGTTATTCTCATTGATTATGACCAAACCTTCAGCAACATGGTTAGCCAATAACATAAAGAATCTAGCATAATAGATGTTATTAGGTCTATTAGCTTTGTTACCTAATCTAGTACCCAATTCTAGCATCACATAGTTGCTAAGGTTAAAATACCTATCAGAAACAAGCATATAGAGCATATTAACAAGAGATGAAGTTATGGCATCAAAATTACTAATTTTCCCAGAGAAAACCTTTATAAAGGCATCCCCAAGAAAACTCCATTCTTTCCTAAGGCCTTTTCTTCTAATACTCCCTAAACTAGCAGAGTTAAGAGAATAACCTATGGAATCTAACATGCTGGATACATCATTATCAGTGTGTGGTGTCATGGCATTGTTCTCAGGTAATTTAAAACATGCTTGTAAATCATCACAGTTAATACAGTGATTTTTACCTTTGAGAGTGAAGGAGATAGTCATATCTATGGAGTTGAACTCAGCAGTTGTCCAAATCTCCTCAACTACTTCACAGTAAATCGTTGGGGCTTCCAGCATTGCATAGCTAAGTTTACAGTTTTTGATGAAGTCCATCATTTTGTGATAGTCTGAATGGGCTTCATTCTTTTCTACCAAAGCTATGAAATTGTTCTTCTCATAGATGAACCCAGATTGAGACATAATTTTCACGACTGGTGCCATTGTTGTGAGTAGAAATTGCAGAGAATAACTTGAAGGTTTTGCAGAGAGAAAATGGTAAATGCTTGAAATTTTAAGAAAGCGTAAAGTAAAAATGAAAAATCAGAAGGGCTTATATGCTTTCAAAAAAAAAAATTAGTAAAAGATTAATCAATAAGTATATGTTAGTGAATTTCAGCCGTTTAAGAATAAACTGTAAGTATTCTAACAACTACCTTTAAAACCAATACATACAGATGTATGTATGAGTATTAACGGTTAAGAAAATAGAATCAACGGCTGTGAAACACCTGAATCGACTGATGTGACATTTCAACGGATAAGGCAAATTGTCATCCGTTGAAAGGTACTTCAGTTTTATCCGTTGACGGATAAAAATTCCAGAAATGTATTTGTCTTTCAACGGATAATGAATATCCGTTGATAGAGCAATTTTGACTTTCAACGGATAGGAAACATCCGTTGATGGTATAAACTTTGTTAAAAGTCAAATTTGTTCTAGCAACTAATATATTTCAGGCTTCAATTCAAATTGCAATAAGGACATGAATTTTAAGAGTAATTAAGCATACCTAGCTCACTTACTAATCTTGTGAATGTTGATTCATCAAGTGGCTTGGTAAATATGTCTGCAATTTGTTGTTCACTTGGAACAAAATGTAGTTCCACTGTACCATTCATGACATGCTCCCTAATGAAGTGGTACTTGATATCAATGTGCTTGGTTCTTGAGTGTTGTACAGGATTCTCTGTTATGGCTATGGCACTTGTGTTGTCACAAAAGATAGGAATTCTATCAACATGAAGTCCATAGTCAAGGAGTTGATTTCTCATCCATAACACTTGAGAGCAGCAACTTCCAGCAGCAATGTATTCAGCCTCAGCTGTAGAAGTAGAGACTGAATTTTGCTTTTTGCTAAACCATGATACAAGCTTGTTTCCCAGGAATTGGCAGGAGCCTGTTGTACTTTTCCTGTCTATTTTGCAACCTGCATAGTCTGCATCTGAATAACCAATTAGATCAAAGCCAGATTCTCTAGGATACCAAATACCTAAATTTGGTGTACCCTTGAGATATCTGAAAATCCTTTTGATAGCTATTAAGTGAAACTCCCTAGGATCAGCTTGAAATCTAGCACACAGACATGTAGCAAACATTATATCTGGTCTGCTAGCAGTTAAATATAAAAGTGAACCAACCATGCCTCTATAACTTGTAATGTCCACAGACCTTTCAGTCTTATTTAATTCAAGTTTGGTGGCAGTGGCCATGGGAGTTTTTGCAGATGAACATTCCATTAAGTCAAACTTCTTTAAAAGATCATGAATATATTTAGTTTGACTAATGAAAATTCCATTACTAACTTGTTTAATTTGTAAACCAAGAAAATAGGTTAGTTCTCCCATAAGGCTCATTTCATAATTACTTTGCATTAGCTTAGCAAACTTTTTACAAAGTTTATCATCTTTAGAACCAAATATTATGTCGTCTACATAAATTTGAACAAGTATACTAGAGCCATTAACATTCCTAAAGAAGAGAGTTTTATCAACAGTACCTCTAGTGAAGTGATTCTCCAAAAGAAATTTTGATAAGGTTTCATACCAGGCTCTAGGTGCTTGCTTCAGTCCATAGAGTGCTTTCAACAGATAATATACATAGTCTGGAAAATTTGGATCTTCAAATCCTGGAGGTTGACTTACATAGACTTCTTCCTCTAATTTCCCATTTAGAAATGCACTCTTGACATCCATTTGATAGACTTTGAAATTGGCATGAGCTGCATAGGCTAGAAAAAATTCTGATGGCTTCAAGTCTTGCAACAGGAGCATATGTCTCATCAAAATCTATTCCCTCTTGCTGAGAATAGCCTTTAGCAACCAATCTGGCTTTATTCCTTATGATAATGCCATTTTCATCCATCTTGTTTCTGAATACCCATTTTGTGTCAATAGGACTCTTGTTCTTTGGTTTGGGTACCAGCTTCCAAACTTGATTTCTCTCAAATTGGTTTAGCTCTTCCTGCATAGCTAATATCCAATCTGGATCCAATAAGGCTTCTTCCACTTTCTTAGGTTCCTCCTGAGATAGAAAACTACTATACAGACATTCATCTTGAGTAGCTCTTCTTGTTTGCACTTTAGATGATGCATCACCAATGATCAGTTCAAAGGGATGATTCTTGGTCCATTTCCTTTGAAGTGGAAGATGTGCTCTAGATGAGGTGGCCTCAGTATTGTCATGATGTGAGACAGAGTGTTGACTAGTTGAAACTCCCCCTGAGTTGTTGGTCCTTTGCAGGGAACTTGGAGTTCTATCAACTGATGATGTAAATCGATTATCCGTTGATAAACTATGATCAACGGATGTTTCATTTAGTACTTCAACGGATGATACACCATGTCTTTCAACGGATACTGCATTGCCTCTATCAACGGATGCAGAATTCTGACTTTCAACGGATGCAGTATTTTGTGCATTATCCAAGGGCATGTTTTGAATCCCTTTTGAAGTGTTATCTCCATCAGTCTCCTCTTCACTATCATCACAATATATCTCAATGTTGTCAAATTTGAGTCTCTCATATTGTCCCTCATCTGTTAGTCCATCAATCTTTTTATCATCAAACACAACATGCACAGATTCCATAACAATGTTGGTTCTTAGATTGTAGACCCTATAAGATTTTCCAGCTGAATAACCAACAAATATCCCTTCATCAGCCTTTGCATCAAACTTCCCTTTATGGTCAGATTGATTCCTTAGTATAAAGCATTTACATCCAAAGACATGAAGAAAGTTTAGAGTTGGTTTTCTTCTCTTGAACAACTGATAAGGAGTCATGCCTTTAGCTTGATTGATCAAAAAGATATTTTGAGTGAAACAGGCACAATTAACAGCTTCAGCCCAGAAATATGTTGGTAACTTTGATTCTTCAAGCATTGTTCTGGCATCCTCAATTAAAGATCTGTTCTTTCTTTCAACTACCCCATTTTGCTGAGGTGATCTTGGAGCTGAGAACTCATGCATGATTCCATTTTCTTCACAGAACAGCCTCATTGATAAATTCTTGAACTCAGTTCCATTGTCACTCCTGATATTCCTAACCTTCAGGTCAGGATGATTATTGACTTGCCTGATGTGATTGATAATGATTTCACTTGCTTCATTCTTTGATCCAATAAAATAGACCCATGAAAACTTTGAGAAATCATCTACAATCACTAAGCAATATCTTTTTCTTGCAATTGACAATACATTGACTGGTCCAAACAAATCCATATGTAGCAGCTGTAATGGTTCATCAATTGTTGTTTCAAGCTTCTTTTTGAATGATGCTTTCCTTTGTTTGCCTTTCTGACAAGCATCACACAAACCATCCCTTGAGAATTCAACAAGAGGAATTCCTCTTACTAGGTCCTTTTTGACTAGATCATTCATTGTCTTGAAATTCAAATGGGATAGCTTCTTGTGCCATAGCCAACTCTCAACTGAACTTGCTTTGCTGAAGAGACAAGTAATAGATTCTGCATTTGCAGAGTTGAAGTCAGCTAAGTACACATTTCCTTTTCTAACTCCAGTTAGAACCACTTTGTTGTCTTTCTTACTAGTGACAACACAGGCTTCAGAATTGAAGGAAACTGTATTCCCTTTATCACATAGTTGACTGATGCTCAGTAAGTTATGTTTGAGACCATCAACTAATGCAACTTCATCAATGATGACATTCCTTGTTGAAATCAAGCCATATCCCATAGTAAACCCTTTGCTGTCATCTTCAAAGGTTATGCTAGGGCCAGCTCTTTCCTTAAACTCTGTGAGCAGGGAGAAATCTCCTGTCATGTGTCTTGAACAGCCACTGTCCAAGTACCATAGATTTCTTCTATTTCCCTGCACACCATAAAATCAATCAATTTGATTTTGGTACCCAAGTTTCCTTGGGTCCATTCTTGTTAGCCTTTCTCCTAGACTTCATTCCTCCTGCATCTCTAGACTTAGGTAACTTTGAGTCAACCTTGGTCTTGGATGTAGTTGGTTGAGGTGTAGGGTTAGTCACAGAATCATTTAGCACATTTGGAATATGATAAGGCATGGATTGTGCATACATGTTATTCCACATAGGCATATTGTATGGCATTTGAGGCATACTAAATGCAGCAAGATAAGGATTGTTAAAATATGGCATGTTTGCAAAATGTGCATAAGGATTCTGTTGAGACATAGTAGGCATAGCATGTAGAGATGATGCAGACATGTTAGGCATGGAAGAGGGTACAGTTATGGGGGTTTTCTTAATAGATTTGCAATTAGCAGATAGATGATTAACACTACTACAATGCACACAGCTTTTTCTAGGAGCATACCTATCAGGTGTGTAATTGTTATGTTTGTTAACACCTACCTTCCCATTTCTGTTAGATTTTCTTTTAGTTTCCTTTTTATCCTCAACCATCTTGAGCCTATTATTTAACTGTTCTAAGGTCATGTGCCCTATATTCACCTTACTAACATCTTTGGATGTGCTTGCTTCTTCTTTAACAAAGTTCTTGGAAGTTGAACCAAACTTTTTGTTGAGTTTCTTTAGATTTTCACTATTAGAAACATCTGTCTGTTTTAATTGAGGAACCTTCAACGGATGCTCATTTTCTTCCTTCAACGGATAACCTTCATCATCCGTTGATTCCACATCCGTTGACAGCCCATCAATTAATTCCAGTTTCTTTTTGTTTTTATCCCAGGCAGTTTCACAGAATGATTCAATTCCTTGGACCTTGGCAATTTGAGCACTAACATCCCTAGATGTTTTCCAGGCTTTAATCACCTCTTGCTCTCTCTTTAATTGATTAGAAAGTATTTCTACTTTCTTAATAGATTCAGCTAGTTCATTCTCAACAGATATACAATGCAGCTTAGTTTTCTCTAGGTCAATCAACTTATCTTCTAACATAGCATTTCTATTACTTAAAAACAGATTGTTCTCTTTAATCCTACTATTTTCTTTAGCAAGAGATTTAAGAGACACACGCAAATGATACAATTCAGTAGACATGTCATTAAAAGCATCATTGCACTCTTCTTTAGTAAGTTGTGTTACATCAGTAGTGATTACCTGAGTTGTTACCTGATTGCTTGATGAACTAACTTCATTTTCCTCAGAATCAGCCATGAGAGCTAAGTTGACATACTCCACATCTTCATTCTCTTCCTCTCCATCAGCTGCCCAATCTTTTTCTTGAGTAATGAAAGCCCTTTCCTTTAGCTTGAGCAGATCAAAATATTTCTTCTTGTAATCTACTTGGTCAAATTTCTTCTTTTCAGAAGTTGGCTTTCTGCACTCACTTGCAAAGTGTCCACTTATACCACAATTGAAACACTTGAACTTTGATTTGTCCACCATGTTCTTATGAGGTTTAGTGGCTCTAGTGTTTTTCTTAAACTTCATCTTTGCAAATCTCCTGGACAGAAATGCAAGATGCTCATCAACACTATCAGAGTCATCTTGACTGGAGTTGTCTTCATTCTCAGCAACTTGCTCTTTTCCTTTGCTTGATTCCTGATATCTTGTACCATCTTTGGAGTTTGATGTAGATCTCACAGTTTCTTGTCTGCATTCCCTCTCATTTTCAGCTACCAATGCGACTGAACTTCCTTTCTTTCTCCCCTTCTCCAATACCTCATCCTGTTCCAACTCTAGTTCATAAGTCTTCAAGATTCCATATAATCTTTCAAGAGTGAAGTCCTTATAATCCTGAGAGTTTCTTAAGGAGACAGTCATGGGTTTCCATTCCTTTGGCAAGGATCTTAAGAATTTAAGATTTGAATCCTTCACCTGGTACACTCTACCATACAGCTTCAATCCATTCAACAGCTTTTGGAATCTGTTAAATGTGTCATTTAAAGATTCATTTTCTTCAAAATGAAAATACTCATACTGTTGAATGAGAAGCTGCATCTTGTTCTCTTTTACTTGTTCTGTACCTTCACACAGCAGCTGAACTGTGTCCCAAACCTCTTTGGCAGTTGAGCAATTTATCACATTATCAAACATATCCTTGTCAAGACCATTAAACAAAATGTTCATAGCCTTCTTATCCTTATGGACTTCTTCTGTGTCTTCCATTGTCCATTCTGCTCTAGGTTTTGGAATGGATTGACCAACAGCAATTGTGGCCGTAGCAACTGTGGCTACTTTGTGGGGAATGTGAGGACCATTCTCAATACAGTTTACATAACCTTCATCTTGGGAGAGTAGATGAAGGTGCATTTTCACCTTCCAGTGGTGATAACTGTCTCTGTCAAGAACTGGGATTTTTACTCCAATATCCTTCTTACTCATCTTTGTTAGATTCCAAGATCTTTAAACTCTTTGTTTGTCAAGAGCCTGCTCTGATACCAATTGTTATTTCTAGAGAACTAACAATGAGATTTACAGAAGGGGGGTTGAATGTAAATCTCAAAACTTTTTCAAGTTTTGAGCAGTTTATAAAGACTGTGTGTTCAAGATGAACAAGTGTGTGAATTGCTTTAAGCTGATACAGACAGACATATATTCAAACACAAATGTAAAGAACACAATAAACCTTTAAAAACTTTTCTGGTGGATTTGTTGTTCCACCAGAGATGGTATTTCAGAAATTCTGTGATCTAAGAATTTGATCACAGCTGCATCCTAGTACAAACTAGATAGTTTTTCTCTCAAGATTTTTCTAAACAGCTCTGGAAAAATTCTTATCTAATTACTAGCTACTACTTGGTTTATATATTACCAAGTTTACAAGTGAAGACAAGGATATATAAAATAATAAAGTAAGATCTCCACTTGTTTCTTCTCCAGTTCACTCCAGTACTTTGTTGACTTAATGTCTCTTTATACTAGAGTAGAACGGCTGCTTTTTCTGATTTTCCTGAAATTAGGCTGCCACATTTCAGTTATCTCTGTTCACCCACGTGCCTCTGTTTGTAGGTACAACTACCACTTATCAACGGTTAATCAACAGAACATCCGTTGAAGCTTTCATCCGTTGATGCACTCATCCGTTGAAGGATGTTATCCGTTGAAGCTTTAGAGACATCCGTTGAAGCTTAGCTTCTCATCCGTTGAAGGTCTTTAAGTCATCCGTTGATACCACTTCATTTATACAAAATTACAAGGCATGAAATATTTACAATTGGCCTTCCTATCTGCATATCTTCTAGTAGTCAACATGACTCATAGTTTCTCTCAACTTCTAAGAATTACATCTTAAATACAGAGACTGAAATATGCTACAACACTAGACTTATTTCTAAGTAAAGCTACACCATCAACGGATAGCCAAAGTGGTCTTATCCGTTGAGGCTACAGACACTGAATTTCTACTTAAGTGTTTTGTTAAACATATCATCAAACTAATGCACATATATTCCTAACACTCATCGATGTGATACTTGGGTTGACACCACCCAAAAATCTTCCCCTCAAACCAAGAACGACAAATTTCGTGGTCTTTCCCGTGATTAATCTGTCTACATCTTGCACCACCGCAAGAAATCGACAAATTTTCGAATCGCCGCGATTCTGATCCTTTGACTCTGATACCACGAGAAGTCTTCGACTTACCCGCATTAAGATTTCAAACTTCTCGTCAAAAAAATAGAAATAGTTAATCAAGTTCTAGATAGATCCCTATCTTTATTTCTATCCACGGAGATACATATCTATCAGGAATGGATCAGTTAAACATTCCATTAGGTAGCCTGGTCTTGACTCAACTGCGTGGTATTCATTCTCGTTCGGCTCTTGAAATCACATCCAGCACTGGTTATGCATGAACGACAACTCCTAACATCACACATTTGCCGCCTTCTTACCATATATTTTGAAGGAAAAAGAATTACATTAATCAAAGAGAATCGGAATAGAGTACATCATGAATAAATTCGGGAGGATCATCAACCCACTACCTAAGGTTAGACGTAGAATGAGTTGGTAACAAATGTGCTACTCCATTCGCAGAACTACGCACATATTGCACTAATATATAATTAAAGTGCTCATACAATTCAACACAATCTAGAGCAATCGTATGAAAATAGCTAGCTCCATCTAAGCCTTTACAAGCTTCGGCCAGTAGTTTAGAATCAGTTTGAAAGATGCAGTGGTCATAGTTTAAGTTTTGGACCCAAGATAAAGCCATCTTCAAGCATAAAGCTTCAGCTTCCTTAGGCTGCCATTTACCAGCTATATGATTACATCTCGCACGAACAAACTTCCCTTCTGAGTCCCGAATTACCGCACCAACCCCAACACAGTTATCCTAACAGAGGGTTGCGTCAATATTCACTGTTATCCATCCAACATGTGGATTTCGCGTATCATACCACCATCGACCTCCATGAATTTCGGACCTCCCCCCATCACCATGACTGGTGTTTGAAGTTGTATGACTGGGATTGCCTGCTTCCTTCTGGTTTGGTCCTGTATTAGCATTACGTAACCAACGAGCCCTTGCTCCAATTTTGTTGGACCGGGTTGTAGCTCTCGGCCATACTCCATACACACGCTCAATCAGCTTCTCCGGGTTCGCATAAACCGCACTGCAGTCACTATCAGAGTGCCCAATCTTTCCACAGACAAAGCAAAAGGAACTCAGTCTCTCATACTTGAAGTTTATCGAATTCCAGTTATTGGCATCACACTTTAGCTTCATTCTCCATTTAAGCGGCTTCGTAATGTTCATAGTAACCTTGATCCTCAGATGATCCTTCCAGCTATTGTTAAAATTAGCAGGATCAGATTTAATATAACAGCCAAAAGAATCACCAATGCTTTTAAGAACAGTTTCAGAAATGAAGCCTTTTGGCACATCATAAAGCTGAACCCAGATGTCAACGTCTTGCAGCGGTATTGAATGAGGATCTTCATTTTCTGACAAACGGTGTCACACATGCATACTCTGCTCAAAAGACCAGGGGCCACCCTCGATAACCTTCTGCAGATCCAATATATGAAAAAAGACAAAAGAATATCGATAATTACCCAGGTCATGAACCTCCTTTCCTTCTTTTGGCCTCCAAAGCGATGTCATGATGTTCTGCATTGCATTGAAATTGATATTCTTATCCGTTAAGAATCTCCCAATAAAAACATACGTTGGGGCATTATTTGCTACACCTTCATCAGCCACCAGAACACCTCATTCATCATCTTCTTCTAATGTCATATTCGCATATAGCTCCTCCAAAGATTGACTTGATCTCTCCATAGTACCACGTTTAGAGAATGAAAGTAATGACTAAAAGAAAGAAACAAAAAGGACTAAAAACCTGTCAGAGAGACAGACAAAACTTGCCAATTAGCAAGACTCCATGTTATAATAACAAAATTTTTATGTTTTTCCTAGTTGCGCACACACGAGGCTCCAAGAGAAAAACTTGGCCGCCTACTTACCATTTAGGTGGCACCAAAGAATATCATATCGCAGATGCTCCACTCAGCTGCGGTCTCATGAATTGAACTTCGCTGCCTTCGTCGCGTGCGAAGCGAATGGGCGTTGTGCTATATTTCGGGATGGGGGCTGGAGAGAGAGCAGAAGAATGATTCATTTGGATCCACGAGCTTTTCAGCCCAAAAAACTATAAGAACCAATTAATGTCTGCCTATCCATGAACATCGGTTGGAGAGATTTCTGGAATAACCTAAATACGTACCTATAGGAATCACCCTTAGCTTTAAGGTTTTTAAGTTTTAGCACAAGATAATTTCTTTTTAATTGGGAATGAAGACACTTCCGTGCTTAGCCCTGCAGATCTTTCTTGGTAAGACGAATGTGTTATTTCATCATTCGCCCAAGAGATTAATCGAATCATCTAAAATTTGGAGCATGAAGTGCAATTAGATCTATTTTTAGGGAATTTATACAGACTTTTTGTAAAACAAATTTTTAAATATTTTAATTCTAAAAATTTCTCAAACTTGATTACCATTTTTTAATACTTAATTAAATCATTAATATTCGACACCGTCTACGTTACTTGGTCGAAATAAATTTATTTGTCTTGTATTTTAAAAACTAGAAAAAGTGCATGTACAGTTGAACCTCGATGAATGAATTGAAAATTGATACTCTCTATATCTCATTCATTTCTATACACTTTCCTTTTGGGGATGTCTCATTCAATTCTATACATTTCAAAATTTACCAAAAATAGTAAAAAAATTATAATATAAAAATTAACTACACCCACTTACATCCACTACTTTCTTCCACTACACTAACTTTATACATTTAATATTGATTGACCCCACCACTTTACCCATTTTTCTTACTTTTTTTTACAACATTCCACTTTTTCTTAATCTCTGTGCCCAAACCAAACGTATACGATTCAAAAGGATGGAGGGAGTAAAATAATAATCTCGTTAAAATTATGTTTTTTTCCGGTTTCAACATAATGAACACATTGCATTTATACTTCCGATAAAATAATAGACTCACTAAAATAATATTTTTTTTATTCCAACCTTATTAGTTATTACTTTAAAAGAGGTTTAAATGTCGAGAAATACTAGATATTAAAAAAAAGATTCAAAATATAAGTACAAAAGTCGTGGCATGATTGATGTGAAGGTATAAAATAACTTAATTAATACTACAGCTGTGAACGAAGAAGAATAATTCTATTTTATATCGAACTCTATATCATTATAATTTATATTAAATTCAACTTCTTTTAACAATTTAAATTTTAAATCATATCGAGTTTTATATTATTCTACTTTATTACTTTGAGCTAAATTAAATTTAAGCAGACTAAATATAATTTTTAAGATTTAGTTGATATATAATGTGACTCGGGTTAAGATAAAATAATAATATTATCAACCCCCTAAAAAAATATACTAATGAATTTGGATATACAAAATAATACATTTTACTTATATAGGATAAAAAAATACATTATACAATTGATTCAGACTAACACAAAACTACAATAAAAATACAATTCGACCAAGAAAAATAAAATCATATATACTAATTATTCAATCTAAAAAAAATTATGTTATTTATCCAGACTTAAAAAAATTAAAATTAAAATTAAATTAGTTAGTTTAATTTGGTCGGTGTATTGGGCTAAAATAAAATAACGTAAATCACTGATCCGAGATAAATCAAATTAATATTACACTAAATATAATTCGTATCCTATTGAGATGAACAAAAAAATAAAATTTTAATTGAAACATAAATATTTTTTTATAAATACACATATAATTATCAATAAAACTATATCGCGCAATCAGTAATATTATCTTTTTCAAATATCTTTTATAGATTTATAGTTAATCGATTAATTAATCACCATGCTAAAATAATATTTTTTTTAAGGTCCCAACATAATGAAGACATTATATTTTTACCCTCAATAAAATAGTAATTTCATTATAATAATATTTCCCCTACCAATACTATCACTTTAAATAAGTTAAACGTTCTAAAAAGTTATAAACATATACGTCTACAAATATAATTATCATGAAATCATATCATTTAAAATTTTAAATAAACAAAATTAAGAATTGAATTGAATTTTTAAAAATATATATAATATTAAAAAAAATTATGCAATACGTGAATCGCTTTTAATATTTTCCTATAATGTATTTGCTCATTTGTTTATGAGGAGTACATGGACATGCTTATGCCACCTTAAATGTAACACTTAACCTTTCAACACGCGCCCTATAAACAATCGTTAACAATCACTATCTTATCTTAATTTGGTAACAATTGTTATTTTAATTAGGGGAATTGATGTTAGAGATCCCGTTTTGATTAGGCTACGTAGACAAGATCTTCAGATCTTTATTCTAACAATTACATGTAATCCGAAATTACAAGTCAATGCTCTTGTTTATTTTTTTTTTTGACAAATATGGCTTATAACCTTACAAATGAGTTTGTATTCTCATAAATTTTCGAGGTGAGCGAGGATCGAACCTAGTACCTGGGACGACAGAGGATAAACTCTTAACCAATTGAGCACGACAGAGGATAAACTCTTAACCAATTGAGTTATCCAACCGTGCTCATGCTCTCATTTATGTTAATAGACAGCTATTCATTAGATTGTAGCTGTACTCTAGCGAACTTAAGGGATGTGGTCCCTAAAATAAAATTTATTAATATTAAACAAATTGAAATATATAAAATATTTTCAGAAAATTATAAGTATATGTATCTCTCTCAGTTCTAAAAATTACTGATTTTACCGATTAATCACCCTATTAATCGTTTTAATATGCTATACCGATTCGATTTTATAATCCGATTAATCACGGTACTATTTTCTTAAATTAATATATTTAGTATAATAAATTAATCATTTTTATATTTTATTAAACACATCCTATTAATGCTTTGATTAATCAATTCCATTAATCAATAATTATCCGATTAATCACTAAAAATTACTCCACCGAACAAATGCCGATTTCCGTTTTTCAGAACAATGATATCTCCTTAAAATATATTCGATGTCCGCCCCTGTCCGGTCATTAATTGCTTTACTATTTTGTCAAGGAAAGCAGATACTCTCACTATCCCATTGGTTTATTACGGGGACGAGAGTTCGGCACGTATTTTAATGCTTAACTGAAGTATAATTATAAAAAAATATGAAAATATATTTTATATTCCCATTAAAATGTGTGTCGACTGATAAAAAGAACATATAATGAATTGAATGAGACGGGGGAGTAACATTTTTTATATTTTAGCCTTTTTTACATAAAAATGCCAGATGTCCGAAATTGGATGACAAAAGAGTTGCAAAATATTAAGTGAAATATTCCGATTAATCATTTATTTTAGGGAGTACAACAGTACAACCGAATTGTTACTCCCTCCGTCCCTTAAAACGTTTTCTATTTGTGTTGGACACGTTTGCCAATGCACACTTTTGATTGTTAATATTTTTAAATTCGTATTAGTATTAAATATAAAAATTTCATTGTATTAAAGTACTCATAAATACGAATCCAATGAGATCACTCATGACTATGTTTGATATTATAGATTAGACGTAAATTAGTAGTCAATCGCTTACCGTAAACAGTAACGAAAGTCAAAAGAGGAAACGTTTAACGGAACGGGAGGGAGTAGTAGTTTTTGTACTGTTTTTGAAAGTATACACAATTTTATCAAAAAGGTTACAAATCATTCGCCTTACGCATCATGATAGAACTGTTTTGCGGACTCAGTCATTTATTTACCCAACAGGTTCTATACGTTCACTATTTTCACGTATTTTGAGGCTTTCATAAGTTATAGTTTCATAATGTTTTTTTAATTTTTTTTTGAATAAAAATTTAAACATAAAAATTTTATTCATAACAAAAAAATTCAACAAAATATTATGGAGTTATGCTTTAAACGAGCAATGAAAAACGTACCAAACAGTAATGTATAGAATTCAATGGAACAGACGAAGTACTACGTATACGTAACTGGCTATGTGCATGACTATTTGTGTTTAACTTGCGTCTGGAAAGAAGCAAGAGCTTTCTTAAGCTGCTGAGTGTATACAAAAGGTCGCTCCAATGGTGCTAAATGGCCTGCCTTCTCTATGTATTCAAGACTCGCATTGTCTCCCAGTTTTCTGCAATAGTATTCAGTCTTGGTAAAAATTAAATTTTATATTTCGAATAATTTACTATACCGCAATTCGCCGTAATCTTATAAGATTCATTTATTTATAAATTTAAAATTTTGGGAAATTTGGAAAATAAATTACAATAATTTGACGGAGCCACCTTACCGTCCTCGTCATCTTCTGAATTATATAATAGATAAAATAAGCATGTAGTTATGTTGTACTCTCTCTATTCCATTGAATTTTTTACATCACTTTTTGGCACGTTTTTCAATGCTTATTTAAAGTATAACTCCATTATATTTTTTTTAAAACGGGTTTAATATGCAACAACTGACATATATATTTAATTGTGCTTACGATTAAGTCTCGACAAATAAATATTATCAGTATCGTGGAAAGAAAATTCATTCATCAAATTATTCGTTTATCGTGAGTAAAAATGTACTCCCTGTCTCTTAACATTTTTTACATCGGAGGACGGGTGCTCGACACGTATTATAAATATAAAGTATAGTTTCCTAAATTTTTTAATCTTTTTTTTTCTAAATTGATAATATAATATTTACATTTCTATTAAAAATTAAAATAAATTATGAAACTATACTTTATAACAGTCTTGAAATATGCGTAAGTATAAGAAAAAACTGTAAAATGAATGACTTAAAAAATATGTGTAAGTATAAAAAAATTGTAAAGAGTATAAAGAAAATTGTAAAAAATAAATGAGACGAAGTGAGTATGGTTTATGTTATTGACGTAATGTTAAGATCGCACAAAAAATACGAGATTTTTGCATAAATATCCAAATTATAGAAAATATTTGCAAAAATACGTATTAACCTCATATGCAATCACATACGTAACCGTTTCAACCTCATATGCGAAGTATCCGGTGTAAATGTGTAATAGAATGCATGAGCTGCCCAAAAACAAGTACATGAATGTAGTAGTTAGAAAGCACTTACCCCTTGATATTCTCGGCGACTTGGGAGTTGAAAATCTTATCATCATCGCCCCACAACAAATGAATCCTCTGAAAATTTTCAACACATGTGCATTTAGATTTTTATTAAAAAAATTAGATATCAAAATATACTATATTTAAACCTGTTATTGAATTTTTTTTGCCTAACATGTTGAATTTGACGTGAATGCTGAATGGGGTGATAACGGGTCAGAACCGAACCAAACCGAACCGGAACCGAGAACCGAAATAGGAATATTTTAAGAACCGAACCGGACCCGTTTATATGTAAGAACCGAACCGGAACCGAACCGGAACCGAACTGTAAAGTTCGGTTCGGTTCTGAACCGAAAGAACCGAATTTATATTTTTATATCATATTTATTTATTTTGCATATTATTTTGTATTCTAACTTTTTAAATTTTGACTAGTTTTGATTATGTATTTATGGTAACTTAGTAAAAGAAGATTTTTATTAATGGCGGATCATTTTGAATTCGATTACTTTCTAATATTTAAGAAGAAAAATATTTATAAAAATATTCAAAACTTCATAAATATTTAAAGAAACGAGTAAGACAATAAAAATCATAATTTTCTTAAAATTTATTAAAATATTATAAATAAGAAAACATAATACGTAATATATACATATATTTATATATATATTTGTATTTATTCATTTATATACGGTTCGGTTCGGTTCTTACGGTTCTAGTATGTTAAGAACCGAACCGAACCAAGAACCAAAATTTCTAGAAAAATAAGAACCGAACCGGACCCGAATTAGTTAAGAACTGAACCGGAACCGTAATTTTTGATCGGTTCAATTCGGTTCCCGGTTCCAAACCGTAAGAAATGGTCTTCAGAAGGAGACTAGCATATCGCTGTTCATATCGCTCTGTCCATGCCTGATATTTTGATTTTAGGTTTATTTTTATCCACAATTTTATTTTCGTAAATAGACGTTTAGTCAAATCGCTAGATGGAGACCAGCATCCAAAACATACGGCTTAAAATAGTAGAAAACCTGGGTGTAATTGGGGGCAGCTGCATCTTTGTCCTTGACGACCAAGACCTTCAGAAGTTCATTTTTCTCTTTTCTGTTATCAAACATAGCCTGCATCAACTAGGTAATTAAATCGTGTTTTCGATTTATGTCAAGTCCATGCTAAACTCGAAAAATGTTAAAACAAAAAAGTTAACGAATCATTATGTGCGGGGATGATCTAGCAAGGGATACGAGGGATACATGTCCCCTTAAAATAAAATTTTACTAAAAATATATAAAAGTATTTTTAAAAATTCAAAAATATGAGAGTGTTTTTATAAAATATGGTAGTGTTCAAGGATTATAATTACTAGATCCGCCCCGGACTATGTGTAAAATAATTAGTACTACCACTTTTAAAAACATGTCTTATATAATTCAAAAATAATTTTAATATTTATTTAAATATCCTTGAAATTTCTGACATGCAATTAGACCTGACAAAATGGATTTAGAAAATCAATCCGAGATCTTATTAATATCAAAAAGAGATAATCTAATATTTAACAAAATTTGAAATAATCTGATAACGACCGAAATTGATTCAATTCAGCTAAATTCAATAATGATCCAAAAATTAATTTGATCCGAAACGAAAATTTAACCACAGTCAAGATCATATCACAAATTAGTATAGACTTTTAAAACATTGCAAACACCAAACCATCTTACTATATTGCTGGAGGAAAATAATACTCCCTCCGTATCAAAAAATATTTCTCATTTTGACTTTTTACATTATTTATTGTAAGCGATTGACTACTAATTTACGTCTAATTTATAAGATCAAATATAGTCATCAGTGATTTTGTTGGATTCGTATTTATGAGTATTTTAATACAATTAAATTTTTATATTTAATACTAATACGAAATTAAAGATATTAACAATAAAAAATGTGCATCGGCAAACGTGTCCAACACAAACGGAAAAAGTATTTAGGGACGGGGAGTAACTGTACACAAATTACAAAATTGACAGTTCAAAAATCAAAATTGTCCAGTTTAAACATACCTCCAGAAAATGTCTGTAAAATA
The DNA here is from genome assembly GCF_009905375.1 of Apium graveolens. NCBI lineage: Eukaryota > Viridiplantae > Streptophyta > Magnoliopsida > Apiales > Apiaceae > Apium > Apium graveolens. The sequence goes on from NW_027419217.1 coordinate 85,174, forward strand.
CATCAGGCAGCCAAGGCAGCTTATGTGTACCAGAACTCATCATCTCTTTCACACCATCAACAGTCTCCGGCATCAGCAAATCTGACCAGCTCTCTCCACCAAACTTCGCCATGCCAGCTGCCGTGATCGACTCCGTCATCTCCATCACCGTCCCCGTAACCACCATGGACTCAACCAGGTCCTGATATTTTCTCGCCATTTCAAACCCTACCATACCACCATAACTTAGACCCACAATTGTACATTTTTCGACTCCCAGTTTCTGTAGTCCACGAGCCACGCACTCGGCTTGAAAAGCCGACGTGCGATCATATTTATCGGTAACAGAGTTACCGAAAAATATGAAATCAGGCACGTACACAGAGTACGTGCCCGATAAAGACATGGCTTGAAATAGCCATGTGAGAATGCCATTAGCAGCAAAGCTATGAAGAAACACTACAACAGGCTTCTGGGCAACTTTTGTTGGAACCCAAAAGTTTAGTACTGTTCCGGGTTCGATCTCAACTAGCTTTGGCGTCAACCCCGCTAGTTTGACCGCCCTATTTACAAGTGGCTCTAATATCTTAAAAAGATTCACCATAATTCTCTCCAAAACAATACCAAGAAATGTGTTAATTATATCTCTTGAGCTAGATCGTGAATAATATTTATATGCATTTTGTGCTAGTATTATTACTCCCTCCGTCCCAAAATGATCTTCCCGTTTTGACTTTTCATACTGTTCATTGTAAGCGAATAACTATTAATTTACGTCTAATATATAATATCAAACATAGTCATAAGTGATTTTGTTGGATTCGTATTTATGAGTTAATATAATGAAATTTTTATATTTAATACTAATACGAAATTAAAAATATTAACAATATAAAAAAGGATGTATTGACAAACGTGTCCAATACAGTACAAACAGAAAAAGTTTTTAGGGACGGAGGGAATAATATGTACGTCAAACAATGGCGGACCTGTACCGTACATGCAAGGCCAACTAGGCTACTACCTAGCTTCTTTTTCTAGAGACCTACTAGCTTAATTACCTAATTAGTCAAAGGGAAATATTATTTTCAATTTATTTTTAATTTATTGAGCTATAAAATGTGAAAATATAGAATTATCTTGGTATTGATTTTTTCTTAAGGTTGTTCATGTGATCTGGGGACAGTTTGTATTATTACCATATCTTTGCTCTTAATATTAAAAGTCAGTTGTGGAAATTATATTTTTCTTCAAAAATTATATTTTTTTATTCGGTTTATGCTTATCAATAATAAAAAAAAAGAAAAATGCTATTTTCAGAGCTATTTATTTATTTTTGAGCAAGAATATGGTGGAAAGATTAAACTGTATCCCTTAAAAAAATTAATACAAGGATAATTCGATATTAAATAATTAATACAAGCTATTTATTTATATATCGTTGGTTAAGAATTGCCCTGATTAAATTAAATACGATATTAAACACAATCAAAATAATTTTAATTCGTTTAGAGAAAAATGAATAAAAAGTCGCAATTGATTGCAAAAGATATTTTGTAAATATTTTCAGAAAATAATAAAATCATAAAAATATCAGCATGATATTTTAGATAATTTCATGATGAATTTTACTAATACTACTTTATAACAAAATTTTATTTAGTAAATATTAAATTGGTGTTTAAGAAAAGTAAAACTATTATAATTGTAGGTACTTCAATGTAAAATTGATTTCTTACACAATTTTATTACTGTTTAATCGTGCAATTATTTTTATGATGTAATTCAATTTAAAAAAAAACTTGTATATCTTTAAAATGAGAACACTCCAACCAATTTTGAGATAAGCAACGCTTTTTTTTAAACCTACACGTGAAGTATACTTTTTTTTTTTTAAATAATATTTTAAAGCCATGCAAATATCACGAGTACGAGGCATTATAATAATTCATGTAGGAAAAAGTAAAGAAGAAATCTTTAGAAAGAAAAGTCTAAAATCGTATAATAGACTAATAAAGTAATCGTGTTGAAATTATCAATATACAAATAATTATAAATCGTGGCTGTCAGATTCGCAGATATTTTATGGGATAAAGTATGTAAAAGTCAAATATAGACCGTTTAGATACGTGTATATGTCTTCAATGTGACCTCCCAAATAGGGAATTGTGTTTCATTCAAATATTCAAATACTTCTCTTTTTTGTCGATGTGGTTGGTTAAATACATTCACCTTTACCTATATGGCTATATTTGAAAATATTTAAGAAAGCATTTGAAAACTTGCGTTTAATTTCAAATGAGAAATTTTAAATTACAGAATTCGAGTTGCCATTTGTTTTTTGAAATGAGCGTACTTGCATTAAAATGAAATAGCATTTTCGGCAATAATACAACTAATAAAATCTGGAGTAGTAGTTAACCACTCCAGAGAGTCTGACATAGAACACGTAGCTTGCGCAAGCAAATGGACTACTGTATTCGCAGACCTCGGGCAATGAATCACTAACACCTCATTAAAGTGTTTAAGAATTTTTTTACAATCGTCGATGATCGTATCAAAGTATGAATATCCTTCCTCCCCATCGATTGCATCCACCATTGATTTAGCTTCACATTCGAAGATACATCTATAATTACTCCACTCTTTCGTCCATGAGAGTGCCTCACGAAGACCTATTGCTTCTACTTCTCTCGACTGCAAGCTTCCTTTGATCACCATGCTACGACCTCGAATAAACTACCCATTGCTATCTCGCATAACACATCCAATCCCCATCTTCCCTGTTCTTACCTGACACATAGCATCTGTGTTGATTTTAAACCACCTGTCAAGAGGTTTCGACCATTTTCTTCTTCCTAGAGCTTGCTGTGATCTCTGCTTTTTCATCTCCTTTATAGCACGCATCCACTCTGCAAACATATTATTTGATCTGGACTGTACCCCAAAGCTGGAGCCATCAACTCGATTCCACACCCAGTTATTTCGTCTCTTCCATAAGGACCAACACATCATCCATATCATACTACATATCTCCCAATTACAGTGTCGAAACACTCGCTACAGCAACGACAAAGCCGTCTCATTTGCCAGCGGTTGCATGATATCTACCAGTCCCATACGACTCCACACCTCTTTTGTAAAACAACAGCTAAACATCACATGAATCTCACTCTCCACCGTAGATTGACACCATACACACCTGCAATCCACATCTACATACTTCTTCCTCAACGCCTCAATAGTAGGTACCACCCCTCGATATAACCTCCATATAAAATTAATAACTTTACTGGGCAGATTCAATCCCCAGAGTTTCTTCAAAAAAAATTTGTCCGGACATTCCAACTCTCCCCTTACCTTCCTATAACAACTCTTAACCGTAAACTTACCTTCTTCATCAAACAACCAATACCAAGAATCTGTTTTGCTCCTTAGTGGAATTTGAACTTGCTTAATTAGTTCATAATCCCTCGAGTTGCATATTGTTGGGAACCACGGATTTGGGGTGTTACTACGTTTTACGATAAAGATTATGAAAAGAAGATTACCTTGTTAATGGTTGATTCCACGCTCTTCTATTGTATTCCCAAATTCCCTTGAGCGAAGTGTGGCCTCCGTCTTCTCAAGTTATCCTCTCTTCTTGCTCCTTGGTGGTTACAATATGTTTTCACACAATTGCCAAGCAAGAAGAGAATAAGAATATATATAGGCTACAATAGGGACCATGGATAATTAGGTTGGGCCTTCTAATTACATCTTGAGCCTAGCCCAATGTAATTAAATATTAATTCAATCCACTAAAGAATTAATATTTGCACTACCTTTCCTAATACCGTAATTTAATTAATTCGGTTCCAATATTATTTGCTTATTAAATTCCCCATATTTAAAATATCATATGTCCATTAATTAAATAAATTACTGATAATTTATTTAATTAATATCTTTTATCCTTGATCATCCACTCAACTTTTATTTAATTATGCCAGAATAAATTCCACCTGTAGGGTTTCACATAATTAAATCTTTTTGAGCTTTCAAGGGGACATCATTAACCCGAATATTATCAGGACATGAATTCCTTCAATAAATAATATCCACCATGTATATAATTCCATCACCCAAAATATAATGATATAATTCAAAAGAATTATTTCATATATAAATCAAAGCATGTAAATAATATACACGTGTCAATTACTATTTCCGGATTAAGAACCTAAGCATTAATAATAACATAGAATCTTAGTTCTCCTTCTTAATCAGTATTAAGGGAACAATTCTAAATTTGATCTTGTTCAATATACACAAAGTATACTAGCATTATTTATTAGTCAATATAAACTAATCTAAATAATACTACAGCCATACCAGTGGATTGTCCAACACCACCTGTGTTGTGAACCTTATTATATTATATAACCGTATTTAACAATCTAATATTCTGTATCCCATTTGATACTAGATTGTTCACAATATATAATATTAGACAATATGTAAACATTCAAATGATTCTCAAATAAACTGGCCAGAAATAAATGTACATACTTCAAATAAATATTTTCAGTATACACTAACACATATATCCCTTAAAATATCCTCATCCCATCTTCTTTGATTTTCTATAAACAAACTGTCGACAGTGGCTTCTTGTAGCTATTCCGGCATATCAGTAGTCAAATAACCATATTCCATGGAAGGTAGCCATGGAACATACCAAATTCTTGTGCTTTTACCATTCCTGATACGACGTCTATGTTATTCCTAGAAGACTAACAATGAGATTTACAGAAGGGGGGTTGAATGTAAATCTCAAAACTTTTTCAAGTTTTGAGCAGTTTATAAAGTTGTGTGTTCAAGAAGAACAAGTGTGTGAATTGCTTTAAGCTAATACAGACAGATATATATTCAAGCACAAATGTAAAGAACACAACAGACCTTAAAAACTTTTCTGGTGGATTTGTTGTTCCACCAGAGATGGTATATTAGAAAATCTGTGTTCAACAATGTTGATCACAGCTGCATCCTAGTACAAACTAGATGAATTTTCTCTCAAGATATCTCTTAACAGCTCTGGAAAAAATCTCTCTAATTACTAGCTTCTTCTTGGTTCATATATATATTACCAAGTGTACAAGTGAAAAACAATATAAAATTACAATAGTAAAATAAGTTCTTCACTTGCTTCTTTTCCTGTTCACTCAAGTACTTTGTTGACTATTGCAACTTTGTACAAAAGAAGAACGGCTGCTTTTTCTGTTGATCCTGAAATTCGGCTACCACATCTCAGTTTTCTCTGTCAACCCACGTGCCTCTGCTTGTAGGTACAACTACCACTTATCAACGGCTGATTAGCAGAACATCCGTTGAAGCTTTCATCCGTTGATGACTTCATCCGTTGAAGGATGTTATCCGTTGAAGCTTTCATCCGTTGATGCTCTCATCCGTTGAAGGATGTTATCCGTTGAAGCTTTAGAGACATCCGTTGAAGCTTAGCTTCTCATCCGTTGAAGGTCTTTTAAGTCATCCGTTGATACCACTTCATTTATACAAAATTACAAGGCATGAAATATTTACAATTGGCCTTCCTATCTGCATATCATCTAGTAGTCAACATGACTCATAGTTTCTCTCAACTTCTAAGAATTACAATTTTAAATACAGAGACTGAAATATGCTACAATACTAGACTTATTTCTAAGTAAAGCTACACCATCAACGGATAGCCAAAGTGGTCTTATCCGTTGAGGCTACAGACACTAAATTTCT